>NW_007259646.1:70770-117417 GCF_000164805.1 Carlito syrichta
CTCTATATTAATTAATTTTACTATAATTTTAAAATTTAACTTTCTTAATTCTAATTGCCTTATCTATATTACTTGCTATTTTCTTGTCACCTCTTTGACATTTTATATTTCTAAACAAAACTTAGATCTAAATCTACACTTATATATAAAATTAATCTTACTTCTAATCCTAAATGTATTTAATTTTAAACCTACATTAAGTGTGTATAATTTTGTTTACCTTAAAACTTAATTATTTCCTATTCCTTCTATTACTCATATTTAACTAATACCTACATCTATAATAAACATTTATCTTTTAATTATAACTGATATTTATTTAATTCTAATCCTTACTTTAATTTTAACCCTCTTTCCAATTAAACTATAATATTTCTTAAATCAAAAGGCATGTCTGTGACTTGTTTTTCCCAAAAGCACCTGTTTTTGGAGATACTCTGTCTCAGTTTCTCACTTCCTCATTAATCACAACTGTCAATGTTGTTACTTATATAGGGTATGAGGAAGTACTTGTTTTTCCTTTTTGGCTAAAGGTTGCAAATTTTCATGGGAAAGGGGGTAGTAAAACATTCCCTTGTCCCTTCAGGGGGGAAATTTTTGCTGTTGAGCCCTTTTTACGTTTCTATACATAGGTTTACTGCTAATTCCACATCCTTGCACATTCTAGCTAATTGTTTTGTTTATCAAGGGAAGCGTTTTTCAAGCCTAAGCACGCATTCCTTTAAGACCAAAAGGAGTCTTTCGATAGGAGCCATGGGGCTCTGCCTCCAGCATGGCTGCTTCCCACTGGGGCTCTGCTCCCAGTCAGCGTTTTTCCCATTTTCGGGTAACCTCCATTTTGCCTCTTTAGGGGTTGCGGCTTCCAGCAGTGCCCCCACATCTTTCAAAGTAAAAAAATAAAATAAAATCTGAAACTCTGTACCTGTTAAACAATTTGCCATCTCCCCTCCCAACATCCTGTAGTAACCTCCATTCTATTTTCTGTATTTATGAATTTTATTACTTAGATATGTCATATAAGTGGAATCATGAAATATTTGTCATTTTTTGGCTGCTTTATTTCACTTAGCATAATATCCTCAAGTTTTATGCATGTTAATGAATGCAACAAGATTTTATTATTAAAACTGAACTCATATTTCATTGTATGTATATACCACACTTCATTTATGTATTGATAGACATTTGGTTGCTTTAACTTCTTGGCTATTGTGAATAGTGCTGTTATGAACAAAAATACACAAATATCTCTGCAAGATCCTGCTTTCAATGTGATTGAGTATATATTCACATTGGGACAGCTGGATCATATGGTAGTTCTGTTTTTATGTTTCTAAGAAACTTCTATACTATTTTTTATAGTGGTTTCACCATTTTTTAATCACTCCAACAGTGCACAGGAGTTCTAATTTCTCCACGTCACCATCAATAATAGTTATTTTCTGTTTGCTTGCTTTTATTGCCGCCATACCAAAGTGTGTGAGGTGATATCCCATCGTGGTTTGAATTTGAATTTCTCAGATAACTAGTGATTTTAAGTAGATTTTCACATGCTTGAGAGCCATTAGTATGTCTTTGGAGAAATGTCTATTCAAATCCTAAATCTGGCTGGCTTTGGTGGCTCAGCCTGGAACCCCAACAATTTGGGAGGCAGAGGCAAGTGGATAGCCTGAACCCACAGGTTCGAGACCAGCCTGGGCAACTTGGTGAGATCTTGTCTCTACAATAAATTTTAAAAATGGGTCAGGCATGGTAGTGCATGCCTGTAGTTCCTGATACTTGGAAGGCTAAGAAGGAAGATTGCCTGAACCCAGTAGGTCAAGGCTGCAGAGGCCATGAGCATGCCACTGCACTCCAGCCTGGGAGACAGGGTTAGATTCCAACTTAAAAAACACACAAACTATTCCTAAGTCCATTTCTTAATCAGGTTATTTGATATTTTTGTTGTTGTGTTGTGTTCTTTTATACATTCTGATTATCCCCTTTTCAAATATAAGTTTTGCAAAAAATTTTTTCCATGCTATAGATTCCATTTTCCACTGTTGGTTTTTTCCTTTGATGAGTAAACCTTTTGTAACGCTTATGTATTTGTCTATTTTTATTTTTGTTGCCTGTGTCTTTTATAATATATCTAAGAAATAATTGCCAAGTCCAATATCACAGTTTTCCCTGTGTTTACTTCTAGTTTTATAGCTTAAAACTTTACTTTTAGTTATTTTAAATATTTTATGTAAAATTTTGCAAATGGTGTAAAAGAAGGGCCCAATTGTATTATTTTGCAAGTGGATATCAATTTTTTCAGCACTATCTTAAAAGACTGTCCTTTTTCCATTGAGTGTTTTTATTTTCTTTTCAAAGATCATTTGTCCATATATATATACATGGGGTTATTTGGTGGCTCTTTATTCTTTCCTTTTGTTTGTTTGTGTTTCCTTATGCCAGTACCAGACTTTTTTAATTACTGTGACTTTATAATAAGTTTTGAATCCAGAAGTGTGAGTCCTCCAACTTTCTTCTTTTTTAAAATTGCTCTGGCTATTTGGGATCCCTTGAAATTCCATATGATACTATGATAAAGTTCTCTATTTCTGCAAAATAATTCCTTGGGATTTAAATGTAGATTGTATTGAATCTGTACATTGCTTTGGGTAGTATGGGCTTTTTAACAATAGAAAGTGTTTTATTTATGAACATAGAATGTCTTCTTATTTATTTGTGTCTTCTTTAAAGTTTTCAGCATGTTTATAGTTTTTAGAGTACGTTCTTTACCTTCTTGGTGAGGTTCATTCAAAGTATTTACAATACTTAAAATTATTTTTGAAGCTATTGTAAATAGAATTGCTCTTAAATTTTATTTCAAATTAATTGTTAGCATATAGAAACAATTTTTTTCTGTAATTTGAATCCTACAACTTTGCTAAATTAGTTTTTAGCTATAAATGTTCTGTGAAATCTTTATGGTTCTATATATGGAAGATCATGCCATTTGCATACAGATATAATTTTACTTTTTTCTTTTCAATTTGGATACCTTCTATTTATTTTTCTTGCCTAATTTTTCTAGCTAAGTCTTTTATTACTTTGTTAACAGAAGTGGCAAGAAATGTAGACTTACCTTGTTTCAGATATTAGAGGAAAAGTGTAAAGTCCCAGTTTTTATTTTAAATTTTAATTATTTGATCTCTCTCTCTCTCTCTCTCTCTCTCTGTCTGTCTCTCTCTCCTCTCTCCTCATCCCCTTTCTTCCTCTTTCTCTCTTTAGTTTCTAGCTAAGGGTTTGGCAATTTTATTGATTTTTTAAAAAAATTCTATTTTGTTTCTCTTTTCTATTGTTTTTCGATTATCCTTTTACTGTTATAATCCTTGTTATTTCTTTTATTTTGATAACTTTGGGTTTAGTTTGGTCTTCATTTTTCAGTTTCTTGTGGTTTAAAGTTAGGATGTTGATATAAAATTTTTCTTTATTTAAAAATATACAGATTTATAGTTATAAACTTACCTCTTTGCATTGCTTTTCTATACCCTGCAAGTTTATGAATATTCTGTTCTCATTTTCATTTGTCTCAAGGTATTTTCTAGGTTCTCTTTTGACTTATTCTTTGACCCATTGGTTATTTAAATGTGTGTTATTTAATTTTCTACATACTTGTGGAAAATATGCTATTGGCTTCTAGTTTCATTTCATTAATAAAAGATGCTTTTTTGATTTCAGTATTCTTGAATTTTTTAAAGATGTTTTGTTTCTTAACATATAGACTATCCTGAAAAGTGTTTTATGTGTAATTAAGAATTGCCTAAACCCACAGGTTTGAGACTCACCTGGGCAACTTGGTGAGACCTCATCTCTACAATAAATAAAAAAACTAGCTGGGCGTGGTAGCGCACACCTGTAGTTCCAGCTACTTGGAAGGTTGAGGTGGAAGGATTGCCGGAGCCCAGCAGGTCGAGGCTGCGGTGGCCGGGAGCAGCCACTGCACTCCAGTCTGGGTGACAGAGTGAGACTCCAACTCAAAAAAAAAAAAAAAGAAAAATGTATATTTTGAAGATCTTAGGTCGAGTGTTCCATATATATCTGTTAAGTCCAATTGGCATATAGTGTTTTTTAAGTCCTCTATGTTCTTATTGATCTTATTTTCTAATCACTTTATCCATTATTAAAAGTAATGTATTAACGTTTTCTACTATTATTATGTTGTTGCTTATTTCTCCTTGCAATTCTGTCAATGTTTGCTATGTATATTTAGGAGCCCATAAATATTTATAATTGTTATATCTTCTTCAATAATTGCCTTTTTACTATTATAATGTTCTTTGTCTTTTGTGACAGTTTTTTTACTTAAAGCATATTTGTCTGAGATTAGTATAGCTACCCCTGATCTTTTTTGTTTACAATTTGTGAGGAATATCTTTTTCTATTATTTTACTTTCAACCTATTTGTGGTCCTTGAAGCTGAAGTAAATCTCTAGTACACAGCATATAGTTAGATTTTTTTATTTTTAAATCCATTTAGTCAATCTATAACTTTTGATTGGGAAGTTTAAGCTATTTATATCAAAGGTAGTCACTGACCAGGAAGGAGTTATAATTGTTTTTTTGTTGTTTTCTGAATGCTTTGTAACTTTTTTATTTTATTTGTTCGTTTTGTCCTTTTGTTTTTCTGTTATCACCTTCATTTATGATTTATTGTAGTGGCAAACTTTGATTCTTTTCTTATTTCCTTTTGAATATATTCCATAGATATTTTTACAATTGCAATTACATAAAACAATCTTTTTTTTTTTTTTTTTTTTTTTTTTGGGTTGGAGTCTCACTCTGTTGCCCAGACTGGAGCACAGTGGCCACTCCCAGCCACTGCAGCTTCAACCTGCTGGGCTCTGGCAATCCTTCCATCTCAGCCTTCCAAGTGGCCAGAATTACAGGCATGCGCTACCACGCCCGGCTGATTTTTTGATTTATTGTAGAGATGAGGTCTTGCTGCCCAGGTGCATCTCGAACCCGCGGGCTCAGGCAATCCACTCACCTCAGCCTCCCAAGGCGTGGGATTACAGGCTGAGCCACCAAGCCCGGCTACATAAAGCAATCTTAAAGTTATAGCATTCTAGAGAAAACTAAAATAGAGAAGTCAATGAGGTAGGAAGGAAATGAAAAAAATTATTGCTTTCTGCTGTAAACTAATAACAACTTAACTTTGAAAGTACACAAACACTCTACTCTTTATAGTGCCATCCTCCTCATTTTATATTATTGATGTCACAATTTATATTTTTATATATTATAAGCCCATTAACTAGTTTTGTGCTTTTTAAAATTTAAGTTAGACGCACCAAAATTGCAAAAATCCAGGCTACTACAGTTGTTCATGTATTTATCTTTACCAAACATCTTATATTTTTATTTGGCTTTATGTTGCTATCTAACATACTTTTATTTCAACTTGAAGAGTTGAACTCCCTTCAGTATTTCCTGTGCAACAGAAAGCATTTTTGTTTATCTAGGAAAGTTTTAATTTCTCCTTCATTTTTGAAGGAAAATTTTCTGGAATACAATATTTTATTTAACAGTTTTCCTTTCAGGATTTTAACCATATAAACCCATTCTCTTCTGGCCTGTAAGATTTCTGCCAAGAAACGCACTAATAATCTTATGAGGACTTCCTTATAAGTGACAAGTTGGTTTTGTCTCATTTCTCTGATGACAAAAACATGCCAAACTGTAAAATATTTTAAGATGGTTTATTCTCTCCAAACTGAAGGACCTTAGGCTTGGAAATATCCATCCTCAAGAGGTCCTGAGAATATGTGCTCATCATGGCTAAATGGAAGCTTGGCTATATACAATTTAGGGAGGCTGAAGTTACAAAAACCATAAATCAACATGTGTGAGATTTTAATTAGGTCGGTCAAGGAAGGCAGAATATTTCTAAGGATTTCTTGACTGGCAATTTGTAGTTCCTATCTAAGGAATTTTAGAAATCAATACAGGAGATGTTTTGTTGAGATAAGGGAGTAGAAAACTGTATGTTTGTTGGACTGTACATGAAGCCCTCCTGAGAGGACAATAAGTGTCTTAGAGGGTTTTCAGACTCTTTGCAGGGACATAAAATAATTTCCTTCTTTATTTGTTATGTGACATTAGCCAGAATCAGGTTGGAAAATGAGCCTCAGTACTTAGCGTAATAAAACCCCAATCTGTTAAGTCTTTATCAGGTGTGACTCCTTAAGCCTCTAAGTTAAAAATTTGGAAAAGAGAAAAAAAAAAGGTCAGATTTAGTCCTCACTTCCAAGAGTCTCTCTTTGCCTTTAACTTCATGTGTTATGATGTATTCTAGTGTAATTCTTTTTGGATTTTTCCTATTTCAAGTTCTTCAAGTTTCTTGAATTTGTATACTTTTTTCTTCTATGGGGATTAGAAGGTTTGGTTTCTTTTTTTTTTTCCTTCTTTATTTTAATTTTTAAAGATGTAGGGAACAATTCAGGGTTAGGTATACAAATAGTCATTGTACAGGTAAGGTTCGGGTCTCACTTTTGTCCCCACTTCACGTGGTTTGAGATCAGGTAACTTTATTGATGAGGTATAACCCCCACCCCACCCCGCTGCTGCCACCCTGGCAGTTTTCCACTAGTGCCAGTCCCTCTCTTATAGTATTACGATAATTATTCAGGGTCCACTTATGAGTGAGAATATGTAGTACTCAGTTCTTTGTTTCTGTGATAGATCACTGAGTATTATAGATCCTAATTTTATTCAAGTTGATGTGAAGTTTATAATTTTGTCCTTCTCTGTGGCTGCATAATATTCCATTGTGTATGTTTAAGATATTTTTTCTTTATTCAGTCCACTTTCGATGGGCAGCATGGTTGGTTCCATGTTTTTGCTATTGTGAATAATGCTGCAATAAACATAGATGTGCAGGAATCTTTTTCATAGAATGATTTGAAATTCTCCGGGTGTATTACCAGAATGGGGATTGCTGGGTCGTATGGAAGGTTGATTTTTAGATCTTTTAGGAATTGCCACACTGTTTTCCACAGAGGCTGTACAAGTTTACAATCCCACCAATAGTGTAGAAGTGTTCCCTTTTCTTCACATCCTCTCCAGCACTTGTTGTTTTTTGAGTTGTTGATGATGGCATCCTGAGTGGAGTTAGGTGGTATCTTGGTGTGGTTTTGATTTTCATTTACTTGACAATTAGTGAGGCTGAGCGTTTTTTCATGTATATGTTGGCTGCTCATATGTCTTCTTTTGAAAAGTGTCTATTCATATCTTTTGCCCACTTTTTAATAGGGCTGTTTTTGTTTTTTGTTTTTTTTCTTTTCAGCACATTTGAGTTCATTGTAGATCCTAGATGTTAGGCCTTTGTCAGACATACAATTGACCAATATTTTTTCCCATTCTGGGAACTGTCTCTCTATTCTCTTAATGGTTTATTTATACCTCCAAATAGTAAGAGCCATCTATGATAAACCCACAACCAAAATATTGCTAAACAGACAAAAATTGAAAGTATTTCCCCTGAAAACTGGAACAAGACCAGGCTGCCCACTTTCGCACCTCTTATTCAACATAGTGTTGGAAGTCCTAGCTAGAGAAATCAGACAAGAGAAGGAAATCAGAGGCATCCAAAAAGGAAAAGAGAAAGTCAAGTTATCCCTCTTTGCTAACAATATAATTCTATAACTTGAAAATCCAAGAGGGATCTGTCAGAAATCTTCTTATACTGATAAAGGCTGTTGGCAAAGTCTCAGGATACAAAATCAACATGCAAAGGACAGTCGCATTCGCATACACCAATAACAAACAGGTAGAGAACTACATAAAAAGCACAGTCCCGTTCACAATAGCAACAACAACTAAAAAAGAAATACCTTTGCATCTTCCTAACCAGAGAAGTCAAAGACCTTTACAATGAAAACCACAAAATACTGCCCAAGGAAACCAAAGATGACACAAACAAATGGAAAAATATTCCATGCTCATGGATTGGAATAATCAACATTGTTAAGATGTCTATCTTACCCAAGGCAATGTACAGATTTAACATAATACTCATTAAATTACCAGCATCATTCTCCTCAGACCTAGAAATGACAATACAGAAATTCATATGAAAACATAAACAACCACAAATAGCCAAAACAGTCCTCAGCAAAAGAAAACAAAGCAGGAGGTATCACACTTCCAGACTTTACACTTTTTTTATAAGGCTACAATATCAAAACAGCCTGGTATTGGTACAAGCACAGGCATATAGACCAATGGAACAGATAGCAATTCTGGAAGCATAACTTCAATTTCTCAGTCAACTCATTTTTGACAAAGCCTCAAACAACAACCACTGGGGGAGAGGAGAATTTATTCAATAAATGGTGCTGGGAAAACTGGCTGATGACATGCAAAAGATTAAAACAAGACCCCTACCTATCACCACATACAAAAATCAACTCTAAATGGATCAAAGACCTAAACATAAAACCTCAAACTATAAGAACCTTAGAAATGCAGGAGACACCCTTATGGAAATTGGAACTGGCAAGCAATTCCTGATCAAAATCCCAAGTGCCCATGCCATGAGAGATAAGATAGACAAATGGGACCTCATCAAATTTGTGATCTTTAAATAAGTTCTCTTCTCTGATCCTTTCTTATCTCTTCTCTTTCTGAGATTTCCAAAATATTTATATTGGCTCATGTGATGCGTATTGGCTCTCACAAGTCCCTTATTTTTTCATTTTTCTTCATTTTTTTCCTTTATGCTCTTCTGACTTATTTTAAATGACCTATCTTTAAGTTCAGAAATTTGCTTTTATTTTCTGCCTGATTAAGTCTGCTGTAGAACCCCTCTTGTGAATTTTATATTGCATTTAGTTATTATCTCATTCAACTTCAAAACTTGCTTGTTTCTTTTTATTGTTTCCACCTTTTATTTATATTGTATTTTGTTTATGCTGATTGTGTTTGTATTCTCTTTTAGCTCATTTAACTCTTTTTTGTTTTTTGAGTTAGAGTCTCACCCTGTCGCCTAGGCTGAAGTGCAGTGGCATGATCACTGCCTTGACCTCCTGGGCTCAGTCAATCATTCTGCCTCAGCCTCATGAGTAGCTGAGAATATAGGCATATGCCACTATGTTTGGCTAATTTTTAAAAAATTTTTTTGTACAGACTAAGTATACCTGTTGTCTAGGCTGATCTTGAGCTCCCAGGTTCAAGCAATCCTCTAGGCTTGGGCACCCAAAGAGCTGGGATTACAGGCGTGCACCACCATACCTGGTCTCATTGAACATCTTTAGGAAAGTTTTCTACAATCTTTGTCAAGCAACTCATAGATCAGCAATCAAGACCCTTTCCTGAAGATTTTTATTTGTTATACCATGTTTTCTTGTTTCTTTGTATGTCTTGTAATCTTTTGCTGGGATGTAAGCATTTGAGAAGACATTCTTCTCTCCTAGCCTTTGTGTACTGAATTCTGCTGGAGAAAACCTTCACCAATCAGTTCAGCTAAATTTCTGGGACCTCTTAAATCTCTCTGATCTCATGCTCTCCTTGGTTTGGCTTCTGCCTGTGAAACTAAAACTCTAATGTGCCACAGCTTTCAGCAGGCTTCCAAACTCTTCTGTTCGTCTGCCAGTGCTTTGAGTTAGGAAGGACAGAATCCTGTCCCTCAGAAGCCACCAGAGAAGTGAGAATGTTGACTACATAGACCACTCTGTTTCTTTTCCAAAAAAGGATTTCAAATATAGGAGGATTCTTCTTGATTATACATGCTATGTCATATAGGGGGACGATGAAAGATACGTATAAAATGCCACAAATGTTTCTACCCCTTTCACTGGAATCTCTTTTTGGTTTCACATTGGCCTGAGTGCTGTGGCTCCTTGATTGGTCACTAGAGTTCTCACAGAGATGTTCTGGACTATACATCATTAATGGAATTTCTCTGTGGGGAAAGGAGGCCATGGGGCTTTCCAGCCTGGTATCTTGATGACATCCAGCAATAAATTTCTAGTCATTAGTTTTAATGCACTATTTACCCAGAAGCTTCAATTCAACATAACCTAAACTGATGTCTAAATGTAAAAATACTTTAGCCAGGCACAGTAGCTCATGCCTGTAATTCCAGCACTTTGGGAAGTGCAGGCAAGAGAATTGTCTGAAACCCAGGGTTTGAGACCAGGCTGGGAAACATAGCAATACCTCATCTCTACAGTTAAGAAACAAAATAGCCAGGTGTGGGGCACACCTGTAGTTCCAGCTACTTGAAACACTGAGGCAAAAGTATCACCTGAGTCCAGGAGGTCAAGACTACAGTAGCTGTGAACATGCTACTGCACTCCAGCCTGAGGCAACAGAGTGAGACTCCAACTCAAACAAACAAACAAATAAATAAATAATACTTTAAAAACTCCTTTTGTCCTTTGGATATAACTTACTCTAGCATAGATAACAAGGCCACTCATGATTTGGTCTTTGCATAGAATTCCAGATTCATTCCTTCCCTCACTTTGAACTCTATAATATAATCAAGAATAAATTTTAGCCAACATACTCTCCAGAATTTTGCACATAATATTACATATTTCTGGAATTTTTGTCTTATGATCATTTCCTATCCCAACCACAATTCTACCTGCCTTTTGCTTAGTTAAATTTTCTTCAATTATTTTTTTCAATATTTATTTACCACTGGTTCCTAATTTGTCCATCTATAATAACAATTCAGCTTCATTAAACCTCCTAATTTTATTGTCCAGATAATTTCAACTATCTTTTATATTTAGATCAGTATGTTTCTTCTTGCTACATCCAATACCTTCTTTGTAATTATATGCCAGTTTATTATTTTATCTTCAAGTGTTCCTCATATGATTTATAGTTGTCCATTCTTTTTTTAGTTTCAGTGATCAGATTTTTTTTATTTTTGAAATTTCTTTTTGTATTCCATTTTTTTGTTTGTTTGTTTTTTAACCTTTGGATTCCTTGCTAACTATATTTTCAATTATCTCTGTTATCTCTAAGTATTCTGTACATTGTCTGTCTTTGAGCTTTGAAAACTTTAGTTTATATTTGTCTGATGATTATCTCTTATGGCGGTTTGTTTTCTTGTGTGTTTTTAATTTTGAACTTTGAGAAATGCTCAGGATAATGTTGATGATGAGCTCCTCCAGAGAAGATGTAAGCTTGTTTATACAAATTGCCCAAGGAGCCAATATCTCCATAATGTATTGAGTAAATATTACTAGATTTAGTTTTTGAAAGATGTGGCAGGATGCGGCAAATGCGCAAATATATTTCTTGTATAATTGAGTGAATAAACACAGAAACATGTAGCTGGTTCAGGATCAGCAGTTGGCCTCATGACAATCACTAGCCCAGGGCAGGAAAGGAGTTGATAGCAGTTAAAGTTATTTCCTTTTGAAAGGCAAGTTGCAACTTTAAAGACCTGCCTGGGTGCCAGGCAGGTTTTGTTTGGGAAAGGCCAAATAGCCCAAAGACTAGCCATTTAATGGATATGCAAAAAGAGTGGCTAATTCACAGACTTATCCAAAAACCCCCCTTCTGAAGTCGACAGTTTATAATCTTGCAGTTCCTGGAAACCATTTGTTCTTTGAAAAAATCTGATTTTGCTGAGTACAACCTTGTAAGATTCCAAAGGAAGTATATAATCACTCAACACGACCCCCCTCCCTTACCTAAACAAGGGTATAAGACCCCATGTCTCCTGTTCTGGGGTGCTCGAGCTTGATTTGAATACATGAAATTCTTGACCCGCTGTGCTAGCCAGAGTAATAAAGTGTCACTTCCTATAATAGTCTCAGTGTCAGGATCTCTCTATTTTTCCTGCTACAAAAGACATTGTGTGTTGATTAATTTTATGTACTAACTTGACTGAACTAAAGAATACTGCTCAGATAGCTGGCAAAATATTATCTCTGAGTGTGACTGCAAGGTTGTTTCCAAATAACATTACATTTGAATTGTGTGTGTGTGTGTGTGTGTGTGTGTGTGTATTCTCTTATTGGTTCCTTTTCTCAGAGAACTCTTACTAATGCATCTTGGTAAAGCAAATTTAAACCCCAAACCTATTTTTATGTTCCTGTGTTGGAACAGATTTATTTTTTCTGGCTTATATTTTTTCCTTGAGAATCAAATCTAAATATAAGAGTATGATTTGTACCCTCTCCTTGCACAGGCTGAAGACATCATCACCTTTTATAAGTCATTTGGTTTCCTACTATTGGCAAATATTATCAGCAAGCCTAAAACTAGCTCCTGTTTATCACTCGGGTTTTTAAATTTTCTAAAAAATTTTCTAAAAAATTTCAAGTATGTTTCTGAGTGTTTACCTGCCTTTGTATTTTAAGATATTATATGAAATCTGCTTTCTTCACAGTTTAGTAGTAGAAAGAATATCTTCCCCCCAACTCATCCTCACCTCTCACTAGCAGCAGCAGACCTTTCTTAGTCATTAGACCTCATTGTAAATGCTAGCTTCTTTCAGTAAAGTAGGTACTCATCTGTACCAGTTATCAATTTATTGCATTTCAGCTCCAAAATCATTATTTTTGCTTGCTCTGTAAAAATTGATTTGGGATCTTTAAACATTTTTTTCCTTTGCTGGCATCATGTTAAATTTCGTCAGTAGAAGACATTGGGGACACATAGAAGAAGAAAAGTGTTTTATTCCTTGTTTCCTGTGTGCTTTGCTCAGTCAACTTTTGTAATGTGTGTTATCTCCAGTGTCTGACCTCTGCAATGCTCTTTCTTCTTTGGGCATTTAATATAGCAGAGTGTCTCCTTTTAAACAGTTTTCCTCTTATACCCTAGAGGCCATATTTCTGCAAAGTTCTAGAGAATAGATTCCCTGCAAATTTTGCTGGTGGAATACTAGAGCATCTTTACTGCCATCCAATGAACCTTGGCCAGGTTCTCTCTAACAGGGTCTAGATTTCAGTTTTTGGGAGAAGTATTTTCGCTCTTTCTTGGGTGCTCTATCTCAAATTTAGTGGTAGTAGTTTATCCTTATATTTGCCATTCCTGTATTCTTTAGATTTTTCTTTACTTCTTATTAATCAATTCTTCTTTAAGTCAATTTTCTTTTACAGTTGATAATTCTTTATATTAAACTTTCATATTCAAATTACTTTACACTTTTCTCTTTCCTGATTGGACCCAGACTAATTCACCAAAAAGAAGAATGAGTGCCACTATGCCTACAGTTTTCTGCAATAAAATGTATAGAGAGCCAACTAGCATTTAGAGAAACTTGCACTACTTAGGGAGCTCTGCAGAATTTATAAATGACTGTGACTCTTCAAGACCCAAAAAAAAAAGTTTCTAACTTTTACTCAGATTTCCATTTCTACTGGCATGAAGCAGCTGCTCCATTCCAACAAAGAGATTGTAAAAGAAAGGCCATGCAAGGAGTGGAGGCAGAAACTCAGAGACTTATGGACTGAAGAACAACTATGGAGGAGCATTATCAACAAGATTTTGGGGACACCTATAAACCAGTAACTATTGTATATTTCTCATTATTTACTTTATTCATGGAAACATTTATTGTGATTATTCCGTCCTCATCCTTCTAGTGTGTGTGTGTGTGTGTGTGTGTGTATGTGTGTGTTTTGGGGGCTGGGGCAAAAGAAGGGCAAATAACCTGATATTCTATTTCATAAAGCCCAAAGCAAGAGGAGTCATATTGAATCAAAAGAAAGTAATACAAAAACCTAGGCTTTGAGCTTTTTATAGATATTCCTAAAGAAGTAAATGTGTTCTGTGCTTTAAAGGGAAGAGAATAAAAATTGTAACCAAAGGCTGGTTTATGATAAGTTGAAGCATTGTTTTCAATTATTTGCTGCCCCTCCTGGAGCAGGTTTATACATCTCTATGCATTGTCACATGACTTGCACTGCCTTTCTGCAAGAAGGATATTCTCACCCGTCCCATTGGCATGAGATTCAGACATGTGACTTGCTTTGAAAAATGAAATAATAGAAGAGGCAACAGAAACTCTTTTGAATAGTAGCTTCAACATTAATTCTATGATCATTCTAGTTATTTTGCTCAGTACCCTCAAAAGAACACATTCCAAATAAGGGCTAGTCCTTCAGTCAAATCCCAGAATACAAAAACACCCCAGTCAAAACTGGATAATAAAATATAATTAGCATGATGTCTAGTCCAGAGTCTAGAAAAAATATAGAGACGTTATAGCTATAGCCTCTAATAAACTTGGAAAAACCTAAAAATTTCAATCTTATTCAATGATATATAGTACTGTTGGTATATCATGATATAATAGGAAATATATATTTGCTCTTCATCCCTGATTTCTGGGACAAAACTCCTAGAATTCCTTTTATTTTTCTGAGTCAGAGTTTCACTGTTGCCCAGGTTGGAGTGCAGTGGCACGATCATGGCCACTACAGCCTTGATCTGCTGGGCTCAGGCAGTCTTTCCACCTCAGTCTTCCAAGTAGCTAGAACCACAGGTGTTCACCCAGTTAATTTATTGATTTATTGCAGAGACGAGGTCTTGCCAGGTTGCCTAGGCTGGTCTTGAACCCTGAACTCAGGCAATCCTCTCACCTCAGCCTCACCAAATGGTGGGATTACAGGTGTAAGTCCCATGGCCCACCCTAGAATTCTTTATAACATCCTGAGTGACAAAGGTCAGAGGATTCCTTTTTGTCACTCATATGAAGCCCCTTTCAACCACGTATGAGTTTATGCGTATAAGGATTCTTGGCAGACCCTTGGATATCTCAGGATGGAAGTTGTTTTCCAGAAGAACCAACCAGGTAACTACAGTCTTGGAACATGAGGCCCCACCCTGACCTGGATCAAGAGATGGGGTTGGAGATTGAGTAAACTGCTGTTTAAAATAGGAGAAACCTTGATCACTAGTGAGGTTGAACATTTCTTCATGTATCTGTTGGTCGCCCATATGTCTTCTTTTGAGAAGCAGAAATCAGTGTGACGATTCCTAAAAGCTCTAAAAATCGACCTTTCATATGACCCTGCAATCGTCCTACTGGGAATATATACTGAAGAACTCAAATCACTCTATAAAAAATATACCTGCACACATATGTTTATTGCAGCATTGTTCACAATAGCAAGATCATGGAACCAACCATGCTGTCCATCAAAAGAGGACTGGATTAAAAAAATGTGGTACATATACACGATGGAATATTACACAACCATAAAAAAGAAGAAAATCATGAATTTCGCAGCAACCTGGATGGAATTAGAGTTTATAATACTGAGTGATCTCTCACAGAAACAAAGATCTGAGTATCACATGTTCTCACTCATAAGTGGACCTTGAATAGCTGTCGTAATATTATAAGAAAATGATTGACACTGGCAGGAAACTATGGGTGGGGGCAAGAAGGGGAAGGGGGTGGGATTAATGGTAATCGATATCTGGGGATGGAGGGGCACACCTCATCAACAAGGGTACTTGCACAATGCATATTTGTATACCTAACCCTTAACTGTACCCCACAATTTTAAAATAAAAAATATGTAATAAAAAAATAGGAGAAACCAAACTGATTTTTCTACCTTCACAGTCAGTAAAGTACCAACCACTACCGGCAGCAGCAAATGTGTGTGGGGTTTTCCCTGCATATTAAGCAATTATCCAGCAGATACCAGCTAGGTGCCCTATAATTTAACAAATTCTGATTCACTCTACCTGGAGTTAATTTCAGATCCTACAGGTTAAAGGTCCAGTCCAACAACACTGCCTTTACTTCAGATGTCAATCACAAGACCCAGTTTGTTGTGTTTGTGCTTTTGACAGATCAGTTATCATCAAACATTCCAATGACCTCCTATTTAGATTTGATTAATTTGCTAGGGCTGCTCCCAGAAATCAGGAAGACACTTTACTTATTACTTAACAGTCCAATGAAGAGATATGTAAGGCAAGGTATAGGAGTCTGCTGCTCTTATGGCCTCTCTGGATAAACCACCTTCTTTGGACCTTCATATGTTCAGCAATCCAGAAACTCTCCAAACACTGTCGTTTTTGTTTTTTATTGAGGCTTCTTTATGTAGACATGACTGGTTAAATCATTGACAATGATCAACTCAACCTTCAACCCCTTTCCCTCCCTAGAGGTGGATAAGGGACAACTGAAAGTTCCAATCTTCTAATCACCATTTTGATTCCCCTAGCAACCAGCCCTCTCTAGAGGATATCCAGGCATCCCCCAGTCATCTCATTAGCATACAAAAAGATACTTCTCACTTTGCTTATTTTAAGGGTTTTAGGAGCTGTGTGCCAAGAAGTGAAGTCCACATATATATTTCTTAATTTAAAGCAAAATGTTACAGTCACCAATAGCCAATATAGTCAATCATGCCTATGTAACGAAACTACCATAAAAACCACTAACCTACAGGGTTCTAAGAACATCTGGGCTGGTAAATATACCCATCACCTGAGAGGGCGGGGTGTCCCAACCGCCCAGGGCGGGAGCTTTCTTTGAGTTTCACAAGTTACGCTAGCATGTTATTGAACCCAAGAAAAGATTCATGGGAGCACCCAATTTAAAGCCAGTTTGGACTTGCAATTGGCACAGGAAGTGGGGGAAGTCTAGTGGCTTTGAGCCTTCAAACTCTGGGGTCTAAAGTTCACTTCAGGTAGTTATTTTCTGCCTTGAGTTGAATTGTTGGTCATCCAATTGGTGTCTGGTGTCAGGTGTCAGATGTTGTGAATAGAAATATTTTATAAGCTTTCATCCCCGATATCTATCTTAACCCATGAATCTTCAACACCTTTTCAGATTATAAACTTCTGTAGGGAATCATCAGTGTTCACTAATATTTTTTATATTTTTCTGAGTAACATATGGCAAGATATCCAGATCAATAGATATCCACTAAAGCTTCTCTGAGGTGCTTAAGAGTTTAAGGCAAAGCTAAGACATTAAGTTCACACTCTTAGCACTAATAATCTATTTTACGCTCACAGGAAGGGTAAAGTATCAGAATGGAACTAATTTTCTAAAAGGATTGAGGAAAAGTAATCAAGCATAGTATTCTAGGAGACAACAATAACATTTTTAAAGTAAATTGCAAATTGTTAAGATGAGTTCTAAGTAAGAAAAGTCAATAGACATTGGTAACACACTGAGATACTTTATAAATGACATTGAGTCAGTGAGAATATTGTGAATAAAGCCTACTGATTTAGGTCAATGTTGAGAAATACAGACAAAACACAATAAAGATGATAATTCTTAAAATCTTTATTCTTCTACTGTATGAACACTGATCATACCAGTTTCCCAGTTGTAGCAAAAAAAAAAAAAAAGGAAAGGAACTCAATAACAGCACTTACGTTTTCACCACATCTTTATGAACCTAGTAACAGGAAATGTGTCTTTTTAATCATTGTAAGAAATAAATTATATTCATTATATTAATTTTCCAAAGTTGACAATTTAGTAAGCATTGATCATTCCTCACAACATGCTAAAGCACTGTTTATTTTTTTTAAAACCTATCTTACTTCCTACTAGAACACAACAATAGGTCCAGTCAGGGACTGTGTTTTTATTTACTTATTTTATTTTTTTGATAAGCCAAGACACAGCACTGCACCTAAAGCAGAAGAGATACATACATATAATTGCGTATATTAAATACTGAATGATTGAATTGATAAACTTAAGACTAAAGTTTAATTATCTTCTCTCTAACCAGTCTGCTATACTATGCACGTACTATGCCCGTAGAAATATTTTGTCATTCTTTCTTTAAGTTATGGCAGCACTGAGCTTTATGGTATTAAGTGAATGTTGAGGTATTGGATTATCTAAGCATTTATAGGACTCCAAAGATAAAATTATAGTCACTCTTGAACTTCACACAGCAGAAATGTGAAGGATTATGATAACTCTTTTGAAGTATTTAAAATGACTGTTCCAAGATCATAATAATGTCGATGGGCAATGGCAGCCTGAGTAATTCAGTGCCATCACACTTTTGCATGGCAACATACAGCAGGTCCCAATAACCGTTTATTATGTCCAGACCAAAACATTTATTATTTCCAAGAAAAAGAAAACCACGCATGGAAGTCAGGCATTTTTAATGAAAACAATAAAATAAACAAGATGTCTGATGATTTATTCCATGAAGTCTCATGAAGGCCCAGCTGTTGAAACGTATTTCAAAGCATGCTACAGGCAGAAATGGAACAAGTATTTATGAAAGACAACTGGGGATCAAATATTGATTGAACCCTACCATGTTGTACCATGCCATGTCCGTTAAGTGTTGATTAGGAAACCAAAGTCTCTTCCTGAGTCAGTATTTGCATTTGTTTTTGATTGGTCTTATTACATATTACAATTCTAATCTATTGCAAGTTAGGAATAGCTTTGGTAAAGAGACACTACACAATAACAAAAAAAGGTCCAGAATTGGGAGTAAAACCTTAGGGATAGGCAACCCCTTCAGGTCCCCTCCCTCTGTGGGAGTTTTTCTGTTCTTTCAATAAATCCTGCTTTAAAAAAACAAACAAAAAAACTTAGGAGTAGGAAGAAGGAACAGGAACTAACATTTATTCAGTAATAGACCACATGCCAAGTGCTTTTACAAATAATATCTAATTCAATTTCACCCCTCAATAACCAAATGTGGTTGTAGTCTGCTTTGAAAGACAGAAAAATAGGTTCAGAATGGTGACGGAAACTGCTAGATGTCACACAGCCATTTTGTTGCTGGGCTAGGATATAAATGCAGATATGTTTGATGCCAGCTTCCAAACTCTATTCCTGTTTCTGCTGCTAATGAGCTATGTAAGCTTTTGTGAATTATATTTCCAAAGTCTATGCTTTGGTTTCCTCTTCAGTTGTATTTGGGTAATATCATTGATCTAGGTGTTTTTCAGAGTTGTTTTGATAATAAAGTGAGATAACGCTCTGAATACATTTTTATCAAAGAGAAGCACTATGCAGTATCTCACCGTTGATTTGCAATCCTTACAAGGGAGAAAGGGCTACTGAACTGACACTCTTGGTCTCTGCCAACTCATGCCCATTTAGCACACACAAAGCCACACGGTGTAACTTCACTACCACCAGCAATAAAGCTAAAATGTGATTTTTATATGGTCAACTCCTTTTTCTTTCTCAATTGTTTCAGAACCTGAGAGAGAAGGTCCTTTTATTTTTTCTTTTTCTGAAAGTCATTATTTCCATCTCTGTTGATTCATCCTTTGCTTTCAACCTTCAATTGGTAGATATAAGTCACTTTAAAATACAATATTTTGGACAATAGAAATTTTTTTAAACCTCATCATCAATATATGTTTTAAAGTAGTTATATTTAGTAACTTAAACTTTGTCTTACAAACAAGTTAGACTCTTGCATTAGAAAACAGAAAAAAAGTTTGAAAACATATATTTTAAATAACTGTATATTTGTATTTTTTCAGACACTAAACTTTAATATTTAGGGCAGCTAAATGTATTGACAATCTTTGTAATCAGAAGAAAGAATAACCATATGGTTATTAAAATATCGATTTATTGTACTCTTGTACAGTATATTTTCCTAATGAGTTTGAGTTTTTCGTGGAGTTTAATGTGATGGTTAAATAAACAAAATTGCAGCAGGCTCGGTGACTCAGCCTATAATCCCGTGCTTTGGGAGGCTGAGGTGAGTGGATTGCCTGAGTCCACGGGTTCAAGACCTGCCCGGGCAACTTGGCAAGACCTCATCTCTACAATAAATCAAAAATCAGCCGGGCGTGGTAGCACACGCCTGTAGTTCCAGCTACTTGGAAGGCTGAGGCGGAAGGATCGCCGGAGCCCAGCAGGTCGAGGCTGCGGTGGCTGGGAGCAACCACTGCACTCCAGTCTGGGTGAAAGAGTGAGACTCCAGCTAAAAAAAAGAATAAAAAATAAAAATAAACAAAATTGCAAAAAAGAAAAAAATGCAGAGTTTTGGCAGGCAATATCCTACCTGCATGAAATTTCTAATAGTGCCTATCATATAAAAACATAAGCAGACTCATAAGTACATTTAAAAATTTGTACTAGTCACAAACTAAAATAAAAACAAATATGATTGCTTTACGATATATTCACTGATACTCTAAGGCATGATACCTAACTATTTACCTGGGGAAATATTTTCATTTTGGAATATCAAAAGATGTTTCATATTTCTCTTTGTTAATTTGAAGTTTTAAAAAAGTATTCTAATTGCTCTTGTATTCTTAGACATCTGTCCAGTACTTAGAGGCTCAGGTTGATATAATTGGTCTATGTACACCGTTTTTGTACATATCCTGAAGCAGATCGTATAGACATAAGTAGCAAGTATCAGAAAAATTTTAATAGTCCCTTTTAGACTGCTATGACATTAAAGTTTCTGATAATAAATGAATTTAAAGGCCCAGTTTAGTTGATACTTAAATGCCATTCAGAGAATTAGAAAATTGTAGATTTTAAAGAAATTACACTAATGTGTTTGCTAATGTGTCAATCATTTGCATATCCCCTTTGAGATTTTCCACTTGTCTTTTTATCATCTGTACCATTAAATACCTGATATTTCTTTAAAAATTATTTTATTACAAAATGAAAAATTTAAAACATACATATATATTTTAAAATAATCATATCAGAGTTTTGATAGACTATTAACTCATTTTCAGATAAATTAATGTTAAAATAAATTATATATGTGTATATACAATTTAATTTAATGTTAAATAAAATTATATATGCATATATATAAAATTTAATTGTGAATAAAACACAGGCCCTCTAAGTCATCTCTACTATAGCAGTAGGTTATATATACTGTAAATAATAATCTTGAAAACTTCTCATAATAACTAATTGTTCCCCATAAAGGGATTTCTGAGAACAAATATGAGTAAATATCTGTATTCCTGTAGAATTTGCTCACTGAACATCATTCTATATTTTAAGGTTATACTAAGTCCTAAATATTTATTCTAGGACTTGTAGTAACTTTTAAAAGATACATCAATGGTGTTTTAGAAATTATGGAATTATTTAAAATAAATTTTGTCTTGAATAAACTATGTAAAGATATACTCAACAAAGAAATCGAGTATGTAAAGTATATAAAAGTGTTCTCCAGCCACAGGAACACAAAGATCAAACTGAATAATGGCAGAAGTGTACACATATTGTCATAGGTTTCTGTATGAGTAGCTCCAAGTTTGATACCATTCTCAGTAGGAAAGCCTTCTTGATAACTTTTTAGCTTTATGGAAAAAGCATTAGGGTTGTTGTAGAATGCTACTCAACAGGCTATTCTCATAAAAAAGAAAAAGAAGAAGTAATTCTACTTCTAAGAGATCTTTTTCTCCTTCATTCAAAGTATTATCTTTTAAAGAAATGGCACATAGAAGGCCAGGGTGAAGTGCTTCACATCTGTAATGCCAGCACTTTGGGATTCCGAGGCAGGAGGATTGCTTGAACCCAGAAGTTGGAGGCCAGCCTAGGCAAAATAGCAAGAACTCCTCTCTAAAATAGTAATAATAATAATTAGCCAGGCGTGGTGGTGCACCTATAGTCCTAGCTATTCAGGGTGCTGGGGTGGAAAGATCGCCTGAGCCCAGGAAGTTGATGCTGCCATTGGCCGTGATCATCGTGATCATACCATTGCACTCCAGCCTGGGTGACAGAGTGACCTCCCAACTCAGACAAACAAACAAAAAAGAATTGGTACATAGAAAAATGACTCGTGGCCTACCTTGTTCATTCCAGATGAATAGATTTTCTTTACTTTCCTCACCGTAACTATTTTTTCCTTAACTTACAATGAAGATGGCTACTGAAGAATGAACAGACTTGAAATAAGATGAGAATCTACAGACCCTTGTCTTCATACCTACAGCTTGACAGCCCGCTCTCAGAGCACCTACCTGCGTGTTCACTATCCTTCAAATCCTTCTTCCTCTAAACCTCTCAAATATATATTAAGCTGAATATGAATATAAATATACATTTTTCTAAGCTTCATAAAAAGATCAATTTTCTTGGAATCTTCACTCGTAAAGAAACAGAGTAAAAGGCTTGTAAATTGTCTAATGTCAGTGGCAGATGGTTAGTAAAGGGCTCATTTGTCTCCACTTATCCTTGTTTATTGTCAGAGTCTCATTCTGATGTACAGTTGTATCCCTATTTACACACACACACACACACACACACTACAATACAGAATAATGACAGTGAATGCCAGTATATATGAGTCACACAATTGTCACAGTTGCTTGGCAACTACTGACAGATAATGTGTATTGGAGAAGTACAAAGCAATGTGAAAGTCTTATCAACTGCATTGATTTCAGGTGGAAGAAAACTGTCTTCAATACAAAAGTACATCCTTTGGGTTATGAAAAAGAAACAGAAAAGTAAGTTTATTGCCTATTATTTAAAAAATTAAACTAAATCAACAGTAGCATTGTCAAAGAACAATAAGTCATTTCATGAAAAAGGAGCTGATTGTTGGTAAAAAGAAGAGATAAAAGTACCTAACAAATCAGTTTTTGAATGTCCTTTCATTGTGGTAAGGTGAACTGCTGATAGTGCTTTAGAACCCATTCATTTTTTTCTCTTTCTTACTTTCAGACTGAAAAAAATCTTAGGATTGAAAATTTAGTATGCATTTTTTTTGTTGGTGCAAAATATAAACTGCTTTCCTATTTTGAATCATAGCATTCCTCTCTCTACTATGTAGATGGCTAATGTTTTTAAATCATAAACTTAAAAAATAATGTAAATGAGCATGGCCTGGGTCATTATTCTTTATGCATATATATACATATATATAGTTGGAGTCTCACTCTGTCACCCAGTCTGTAGTACAGTGGCACACTCACGGCCACCACAGCCTCAACCTGCTGGGCTAAGACAATCCTTCCGCCTCAGCCTTCCAAGTATCTGGAACTACGGGTGCACACTACCACACCTGGCTTAGTTGTTGATTTGTTGTGGAGACGAGGTCTTGCTAAGTTGCCCAGGCTGGTCTCGAACCCCTGAGCTCAGGCAACCCTCTCACCTTGGTCCCAAAGTGCTGGGGTTACAGGCTTGAGCCACCATGCCTGACTGGGTCATTACTCTTTTTTTTTTTTTTTTTTGAGTTGGAACCTCACTCTGTCGTCCAGACTGGAGTGCAGTGGCCGCTCCCGGCCACCGCAGCCTCAACCTGCTGGGCTCTGGCGATCCTTCCGCCTCAGCCTTCCAAGTAGCCGGAATTACAGGCGCACGCTACCACGCCCAGCTGATTTGGGTCATTACTCTTAATAAACTATTTTAGTTTTTACTTCTTTGGGTAACGAAATTTTATGTCTTACTGAAATTGCTATTTTGTATCTTATACGTGGCTACCTCTACTTATACTTTTGTACCTTTCAGTTATAGATCATGTTTCCTTCCAAATATTTACCTTTGTTCTCTATAATAGGTAGTCAAATGTAATCACTCAGACATTCATGGAAAAATAATTTTGTTTTGTTTTTAAGCAGGCTATTGTCAGTTGTTTCAGAGATATAAAACATATATCCATAGAAAATTTATACCCAATACTTTCAGACTACCCTGAGATATCCAAAGCTAAAACACTCTCAGAATTTGAAATGTTGAGTTCCACTGCTCTTAACCATCATCCTTCTAATTCCTTCAACCATAAGAAAGTACCATATATGAATGATATTTCAAACATATATATGTGAAAAGGATAATGAAAAGGCAAAATTTATATTTGTTTTCATGAATCTAGAAAGAGGGCAATTAAACTGGTGAGAGGGCACAATTATCTGTTTGTTATTCTCCAACTCCTGCTGGATGTCCCACAATATAGCAAATTAAAGAAAACAGATGATTCTAAAAGATTATTTCATTTAACAGTCATTTAGCGTTTCCTATATTCCAGGACTAGGATTCCTTTAAGGTTAAGAAAACAGGACGATAGAGGGATTAAATAACTTGATCAGCAATAAACCATTAGCCAGTGACAGAGCACAGACTAGATTAAACCCATCATTCTGAAGTCTACAGTCTTAATCCTTGAAGTTCATTGACTCTTGGGATCTCAGCCCATCTGAGGGTCTAATTAAAGGAATTACTATCCTTCTTTGAATTTGACCATAGTATACTACGGAAACTTGGACATATAAATCTCTATATTCTGCATTTATACATTTACATTTATAACACAAATCAATGAGTTCATTTGCCTTGTGTTAAACAGGTATTATCTCTAAATTTTCCACTTTTACAATCATTTGGTGTTACTTCCATATTCTGTTGCAAAAAATTGTCTTTGCCTTCCTCCATTGGACAACTTAACCTAGAAAAAACAGATCCTATAGTCATACAATTTCTGTTCAGATTTCCTTGACCATCTCACAATGAAAGCCATTTAAGTAGGAATAAATTTTTACAAACTATAGTTCTCTTTAGAAATGAATTTCTCAGTAATTCACTTGTTTTCATTCTTTTTTGGAACAAACTGAATCATTGAGAACATTGTTGTGGATGAATAACACGGATTGATTTAAGAAACTGACTTTACAAGCATTCAGTTTATTGTACTTGATGTAGGCTGCTGAAAGTTGCTTAAGGGAGATTGAAATTTCCAGTTCAAAGTTTTCCCATCACAAATTTATGTTGTCTAACTGTTCCCAGTACACTGTGACTATTTTATTTTGATATTTTAAAACACTAGTGACTTAAAAGAGGAAAAAAGTCCCAAGTAAATAGTTCTGTTTAATATTAGGTGCTTTATTTTTTGACTTCTAGCTGTAAACAGAATTCTATACACTTGTCTGGAAAATGCTATTTAAGAGAAATTTATCTCTATCATTAAAATGGGTGAAGGAAGCCACTTTAGACAAGGGCAGAAAAATTAATAGAGTTCATTAATTTTATCATATTTGAATCAGCTATGATTGGTGTTTCTTGATATAAAGTATTAAAATCATCAAGCATTCATTCAACTTTAGATCACAGGTAATGATAATATATAATAACATCCCCGAGTAAACACACATAAAGAAATTCAAATTTTTACCTGCAAAAATTCAATCTAGAGTTTGTCTTAAAATTTAAAAGGTATTTGATGAAATAATCAGAATGTTAGGATATCTTGATCTATATATAAATGTGGCATAAAGAATAAGCATATCATTAACATGAAGACTGGGCAACTTTTGCATTGAATAGCAAATAAGTAGAATAAGAGTCATATATAGGTAAAAGTAAATATCTAGGGCACGGGAGGGAAAATCATCCTTAATTTTAAAAGAAAATGTAAAATCCTATTTATCACAATAAATAACAGATAATCATTAATTTTATATTATGACTTCTTTTCTTGAATGGTCTTTGACTAGATTTCCTCAAACAGAGTATCAGGACTATGTGAATAATAGGACTGGTATTCTCACAACGTTTCTGTCTGTAGTAGGCATACATTTTAAGACAGCAAAATCTTCTTGGTAATATATAGTGTGGATATTTGCAGTTATCTATATTTCACATGTTAGAGTTCACTTGAAGAGTCATTCCATACAGAGACCAATGTACACAGAAACCAAGTCATTAGACTAAGGAATACTTGGAACTTGGGGTCATCCATCAGGTGTTCTTTATTGTCATTTCCTTACTGAAAATATTGAATCTTTCTACTTGACCTTCAGTTTGCTCACTAGGAATTTGTTATCTATGCACAGACCCCACCCATGATCAGTGACTACTGACTGAGGCCTGTGATTCTGAAACCGGCCCAATTTCCCTACAGAACTGATACTCATGGGTTTTTTCAAATAAAAATGGAAATGAACTCACCAGGCTTAAAAGCTGAAACTTTCATTTGTCCTATCTTAGTTCCTTCTTCAGGCAAGGGATGGAAACTCACTAGATAACCACATTTACACAATGAGACTCCAGACCCCTCATTCATTGTGATTGCTTCCAATACCTTTCCTTAATTCCTGTTTTCCTTCTAGTAGTTGCATTGCTTCCCTGCTATATAAACCTCCCAATTTTAGCCAGTGGGGAGATGAATTTGAGATTAATCCTCTGTTCTCCTTGGCTGACATCACCTAAATTTTTAAAAATCTTCTTTTCTGGTCATGCTTGTTGTCTCAGCTAATGACTTTTGTTAAGAGCAACAAGACCAAAACTTAACCTGTGGCATTTCAGTGACAATTCCCCTGTTTAATTTCTTGCAGTAGATCCCTAATTACCACAATCACTGGAACTTCCAGACACTTTGGCACTAGGCCTCTCCTATTTAGTAGAACGACTCTATGTACCTTATTCTTTATTGTTGAAAACTTTTCATTCCCTGATAACTTACATTGCTGTGGACCAAACAAATTTTGGTCCACAACATGCAAGCTTTGAGTTACAGAATGTCTTCATGCATCTCTGTTAATCTCTATGTATACATATCATCAATAATAATTCTGTTTGTAATTAAGTGATATAGGCACTCCAAATATGTATTTCTTTAAAGTTTGCAACAACCATTTGGGATCAGTGCAATTTTCTTTTTAATCAACTAGGACACTAAGGCATTGAGAGCTCATGGATGTTCCCCAAACTCTCATAGCAAGGAAGTGGCAGAGTCAGGTTTCAAATCTAAGTGACTTGACTTTCGAGTCTAAGCTTATAACCAAATGCTATTTCATTTGTTTTTCAATGTTATTTTTAATAGGGTTACCAGCCTAGTAGTTCAGAGAATGTGGCATATAGTCAGTCTAGATTTCTGTAAAGCATTTGATGAGATCTATCAGGAGATATATTTTTATCTCTTATTAAGATGGGGGAAGTATGTGCTGAATACTCATTTAATCAGATAGATTTGTTTTTTATCTCAAGATTAAAGGATCCAGCCTAACCTGAAGGGAAATATGTTGCTAGGCCATAATGCTGTTTTCAATCTCAATAGTTAAGCATATTTGTAAAGACTGTGTTTATATATGCAAAGCACAATGATCAGATTTACAGATAAGATGAAACCCAAAAGAGAGTAAATGCTTTGAATGCCTGAACCCAAATACCTTGATACACTGCACAAAGGGGCTACATATCAAAATATGACATTAAGCAAGAAAAAGAAAAAACAAATGAAATCCAGGACTTTCCCTAGATCTCAACAATATAGCTGTAAAGAAGGAGCAGCATCTGTGGGAATGCGTTGGAGACATTCTATCAGCAATCAAGTCCCTGTGAATCACCAGTTCACTGTAGCCACCACGAAAGATGGTCTCTGCACAGGTGGCATCGAGAAAATAGGACAGTCTCTACAATAAAAGCATATTTTCACTATATTCTGTTTCTGTCAAACTACAGCTTTTCAACACTTATCCATAATTGCACTTGAAGGCTGGTCTAAACACAGCAGACATATTGTTGGGTTGGCAAACAGTTTGGTGAAGAATGCCATAATGACAAGAATGCTTGAAGAAGGTACAGATGTTTGGTTTGAAAAAGAAATGGAAACGTGTTTGAACTTAAGTGTCTAAAAGACTTTTTGAAAAGAGTAATTAGACAGTTCTGTAATTCTCTCAGGAGTGAAACTAGGGGAAAATGACGGAACCCCCGGAAGACACATTTTTTTAATCTACACAAGGAACTGTTTTCAAATATCCAGACCTACCAACTCAGAAAGTAGTGAGTTCCCAAGCACAAGATTGAGAGTTATCTTGTCATACAGTTGTAGAGAGAATTTAATAATAAACCAGGGCATTAGATTAATGAAGGTCCCCTTGGAACTGCAAAAAGTTGGGATTTTTTTCCCTTGCCACCAATTTGTTTGTTCCTGAAAACTGAATTCAGAAGAGGACCTGCACGAGAGAAAGGTTAAGTCCTAATAAGCCTACAGATGCTAGTCACAGCGAATATCCTAGGCCTGCAAGTCCACCTGTCCTCTTAGGTCAGCATCAGTCTTTGTCTGCTTAAAACCTTTGGATTCTTCATGTTCTGTTCTCTGCCTCCCATACACTAAAGCCGCAGTTCAAATTTTAAAGATATGAAAAAAAAACCAGTGTAGTTATGGATATCTTTAACTTTGATGAAAACAACAAGGACTCTGTTATTCATCTGTAAATTTTTCTATTTCTTGAATAGCATTGTCCTTATGCTACAAAAATGCTTCTAGAACTTAGTGTAGTGTGGAGTGATTACCTCGATGGTTGTGGTGGGCCTTTTGATATGACTACAAAGAGAGGATTTTTAATGCAAGGACTGCCCAGGTTCTAGGTGTCCTGAACGGTTTCATCTATCTCAGCATAGATTTGCACTAGTTCCCATTGGCTTGGTTCTCTTAACAGACTCTTATCTTCGTTCTCTGAAAATTGGTGAAGGGTAGCCATAATAAAGGTAGGACTTTATCATCAGTTATGTTCCTCACAAGTGCTAAACACTGAATTTATCTTTTATATTTACTATTGCATTTAGTCTTCATACCAGATTTGGAAAGTAAGTATGATCACCACGATTTCAGAAATAAGGAAACTGAAGTTCATCTCAAAGAGGAACTTACTCCAAAGCAGAGTACTGGCCAATGTTAGACCTGGAGTCCATAATTACAGCCTCTGATTTTTTATCCCACTGAGCAGGGTGGAATTGCAAACAGACATGGAATGAGTGAGCTTTTAAAAATCTAGTTCTTAATTGCAGCAAATCTACTCCCTGTAAAGATCTGCCATTTATAGGCACAAGAATACAAACAACCCCAAAATAATTAGCATCAGACCACAGGAACCCGGGGAAAGCAGAATCACAGGAGGAAAAAGTAAGACTCCAAGTTTCTTTCAGTTCTCCATGTTAGGGATTGCAACAATACAAGTTATCAAAGTTCCTGAAAAAATGATATGGGTTTTTATTTCAAGTTTTCTATAATTTAAATTTATCGTTAAGAATTCTTGAGAAAGCTAAATTCTGTGAAATTGCAGAAAATCTAGTGCAGGTTTTTAAACTTTGACCACTGAAATCTTGAAGTAGACTCTTAATTATAATATTCTCTATTTTTTGTGGACACTGAGCTGTAATGAAATCAGATTCTGATTGAATTTAATGCTAAACATGTAATTTTGCAAATACTAAAAGAAAAAATATATATTTATTTACTGATGATGGCTATGCAAGAAAAAAATAAATAATTTTGAATGGTAAATTTAAAAAATCTTTGTAGTTCAAGTTACTGCTCTCTTACTTGGGAATACATATTAGAAATCTCTCTTTTTTTTTTTTTTTTGAGTCAGGATCACACTGTCACCCAATCTGGAGTGCAGTGGCACAATTGTGGCTCATTTCAGACTCAACTTCCAAAGCTCAGGCAATCCTTCTGCCTCAGCCTATTGAGTAGTTGGTACTACAGGTGCATGCTACAATGCTCAACTAATTTTGAGATTTTTTTTTGTAGAGACAAGGTCTCTCTTGTTTCCTAGGCTGGTCTCAAACTCCCAGGCTCAAGCAATCCTACTATCTCAGCCTTCCAGAGTGCTAGGATTATAGGCATGAGCCACCACGCCTAGGCTGATTCTGTTTCTTTCTAATGAACCACACATATTTATTTGCTGCACCAAGTTTCTTTGGAATACGATATAGGTTTGTCAGACATATGGGCAAGCAGCAGACAATTGCTCTATTCTGTACAAGATATAATTTTATCATCCTTCTACATGCAATAACTGCTGTCTATAATTACAGGGCTTCTGAGTAAGGGGAAGATCAGCAACCACACACTATGGCCACTGACAATGTTGGGCAATTAACTGAATCCTCTGCTGTGGAATAAAAGGAGAAGCCTGAACCAGTCCTTTTGCAGGTTCATATCAGGTATGACATTTCATGTGACGGTGTCTTCTGGAACAGTGGTTTTTGTGCAATTATATAGGAGATGAGACAAAAGGAAACTTTCAAGCATAACTAGTATCAAAGTCTACCTTATCTTTTCATTTTGTGAATTAGAATATTGTATGCTTTCCTTACTTTATAAAGCCGCATTAGAGAATTTTATTTTATGTAACAGTTTTTAAAATTTTTCCTTCACATAAGAAGGGTTTATTGAATATTTGCTGAATAAGTGAATGAATAAATGAATAAATAATAGGTGTTCATTCTGTACCACGAATACATATTCACCTTTAAACTACCAAACTTGTGTTTTCTGATCTCATTCTTCCATCACCAATTGTTACTAAACTTTTCTAATGATGCTTGTTATCTATAATACTGTTTTACTAAACTTTCCTTAAATTAGGGCAATTTAGATAAAGTTTCAATGAGTGTTATTACATTTCCAGTATGGTTCTAGATGTTGAAGAGATAGAAAAACTAAATTATCTGCCCTTAAGGGGATTACTATCTAGCCAGGATGCTAGAAGTCCACAAACAAAAAAGGCCTTAACGAAAGAGGGAGACCAGCATGGGAATTCAGTGGAAGACTATGTGTACATTTGAAAGGGTAGAAAACTTTTCAGAAGAAAACATCAAAGATATGACTCAAAAAGTGGGTGGCATTTTGACAACGACCAATAGAAAAGAGGTTCTAATTTTTTTCTACACTAATTTGAAAAGTGCTTGATTCACTCTGGACTAAGTCTATGGTTTGTGATTCCTTTACAAGATTAATAATATTACAGCTATCTAGGTGTCTTTAGTGATCTTTGGAATTTATAAAGCCATTTGATGAGTTCCCTCTCATATTTGCTGAATTCCCTCTCATAGAGTTCTCATATCTACTTCACATTAGACAGATTGGACACCATTATCTCCATTTGCTTAGATAATCAAACTGGGTGCACAGATTTTAATAGTTGCAGAGATAGTAGGTGATTAAACAGAAAACCACCTCTTACCCTGGGGAATTACTGCTGTTAATACTGTTATATTCTTAGGTCATATCAGCTGTGGTGAACTATGGAACTATGGAGTCTGTGGGCAAGACAGGATTGTCACGGAAATGGTATCATCTGTATTATGTGTTTTCAGAAATACTGTTTAACCAATAATTCCTTAATTACCATCAACCACACTATAATACCATGTTGCAAATGGTGACAGCATGACAAAGAACTAGATTATTTGGAAGAAAGGTGTATAGAAAGAATGAATACTGACATGTCAAATGAGCATTTTCCAGAAGAATAACATGATGTGTGTTACATAATTGTTTTGGAAAATCTTCAAGTTCTACAAGTAAATCTCAATCAACTGAAACAGCATCACAAGCAGGGTAATGCAAAATATTGTTGGGCATTGAGGGCAGACAAATATAAATTTAAACTCAGAGCTCTGAAGCACTTTCCCCAATAGAAAGTCTGTTTTTGTTGTTGTTGTTGTTGTTGTTGTTGTTGGCTCACTGGTATGGTTTCTAGTTTCCTGGGCCAAAATCTCTATGTCCTGAAAAGACATTGAAAATTTAAAGGAGAATAGAAGAAATATAACCGGAAGGCATATTTGAGAGAAAACCCAGGTCAAGCAGCAGTGTTTAAATTCAGAATCATTTCTGCCAAGTATCCTTTATTTTAAGGAACTATTGCAAATGCTAATTTTGCTTCAACCTTGGAGAGTAGTTAAGGGGAGGCAGGAATATAAATTTCTCCTTTTATCTTTGCCCTATACAATCAGATTTATCTGAACTAAGCAAAGAATTAGAGCTCATTTATGCTAAAATACTGGAAGCTGAGAAAGCCCTCACCATACTTTTGAAAATTACATACATTGTATTTGTAATAATCAAGCTGTATAAATTTCCAATACCCTTGATATTCCCAGTGTGAGGTAGGATACTAAGTCTAAATATCTACAGAAAAACTCTCAACCCTCACTCCTAATCATGAATTCCTCAGCTGTCTTTCCTTATAGAAATTATATTTTGACTTCTTGAAGCCATTTTAAGCCTTTGTTTCTTTTCTGTCTGGAAAATAACAGACAGCGTGACCCTGGCTGTCATCTTGTTTTTCAACTGCTGATGTGATTCTGCTCAATAAGTAGCAACCAATGGAGACTATTGCAATTCGAATTATAAGAAGGAGGGTGGAATGATGTGCAGACAAAGCTCAGATGTGGGTTTGTTGATATTTGTAGCAGGAGGTTAATTAGCATTAGCAGAAGTATCAGCAGTTGCTTGGACTTACTCATAAGGTACTGGCTGCTCTCAGCAGTATAGTGCAGAGGAAAACAAGTCAAAATAGTTTTTGTTCTTCTTACAGAAAAACCATTTACGAAAACAAACATAAAGTAATTGGATTCTTTTTTGTTTGCTTTCGGTTTCTCCCTTCCAACTAAGTGTTTGATTTAGCTGCTTCTTTTGCGCCTTCCAAGTCCTACATGGTTTGAGCGGTAATAGTTGTACTTTCTTTCCCCCTTTTTCATTAGCTCTCTCCCTGCCCCTGCTCCCATTCTTTTGTTGTTGTTTTCCCTTTAGGCAACAACTTTATGTATAGGCTATTTCATGTTCAATTAATGATGAGTGTGGTTTTAGAGGCAGTTTATAAGTTTGGTGTTACATAGAACAGAGGCACACAATTCCTCTAATCACTCTTTGCCCATATAAATCTTTTGAAGCCACTACCTTTTTCTAATCTTTGCAATGATCAGAATAAGTATTGTATGTAATGTTTACTTACGCCTTAAACAAAGCCCAGAAAAGGGTTATATTGGTTTGACTTTGTAGTTTTCAATTGCTCTCAATAAAGAAGAAAAATGGATTATTCTACAAGCAGGGCATTTTGCAAGAGAGCTTAGGATTCCGTGAAAATCTATTCCAGATATTCTAAAATAAATGTCCAGTGTTTAGTAGCTGAAGGATTATTTAATAAATAGGTGTTCTTATTTACATATTTTTTATGTTTTATCAAAAATTTACTGTCACAATCTATTGAAAATATTAATAATGAAAGATCAATAAATAATAGCTGTGATATAAATTAAAATATCTCCTGCTGTGCAAGACTACAGTTATTAGATTTGTAATGAGTATTTCTAATTAATTTCTCTGTTCTTTCCTTTTACAGAGAAAACCAGAAATGAATATAAAGAAAATTAAGGAACTATTTTTTTAAAAATTCTGACCACAAATCAAAGAAAGGCTTAAATTTGAGGAATATTTACCCCATGGTGATAAAGGATGTGGAGTTGGGTGTGTCAACATTGTTTTGTGCAGAAATATAAAAGGAAGTAAACAGTAACTTCATTTTCTCTTAAACTTGCCAAATCACACCATATAGGACATATAGGAGTGTGTGTGTGTGTGTGTGTGTGTGTGTGTGTGTGTGTGTGTGTGTGTGTATTTAGCTGTGCTTATTCATACAAACAGTACCATGTAAGATTCACAGATATATGAACATTTCCAAGTATTTCAGTTTATTGAATAGATAAGTCGGAAACCTCTCAAAAAAATAATTTATCCAACCCTGTTAAACAAAGCACGACTCAGGTAGTTCACAGCAGCTAAGAGATGAACCCAAAAGCTTTTGCACCTTGGGGACTGGGCTGGGCCTAAAATCTAAATACTTGATCATTTATTCGGCAGTTTCTTCTACAATGCCATATAGGCATTATCTTGGAAACCAGGACAAATCAATCTTTGGTCCTATTTTGATTTATCTTCTATCTTCTTTCTCTAAAAGTTCATAGAAAAGATAGTTTATAATTTGTGGGCTGAAGAAGAGGACATGTTAAAAGTAAAGAGAGTTTAGGATTCTATTCAAAGTTATGGAAACTCAAAGTTCATTTCACATTTCAAAATAATATTGTTAAATTAAGTTTAGCCCAAAGCTGCCCTTTGCATATTTTGAGTTCTATCCAGAGATTTCTCTGGTAACCTTTCATGTGGTGAACTATAATAGCTGAATATGTAAACAGACTACAACTTGTGCTTTTTCCAATCATCTAGTTTCTGCCAGTCAAAGGGGGCCAACTATTCAAACCGGGTTCAAATAAGGCAAAGGCTGAGCTGTAGCCACTCCAACTGTTTCTGTACCTTTCTTCTGTTTTCTGTAGTCACTTTCCTTTTTCTGGCCATAAACCTTCTTCCATCACATGGCTGCTCTGGGGTTTCTCTGAGCCTACTCTGGTTGGGGGGTGGGGATGCTTACTGATTCGCATATCATTCATTACTCAAAGAAACTCTGTTAAACTTAATTTGTCTTAGGTTTTTTACTTTTAGCAAAGCCCATATCTTGAATTACCATGATCGATGAAGAACATGAAGGAGAGAGAAGTTTCATTCATAACTATACTCTGTTGTAGTGAGGGAATGACTGCCATGATTTCCTCAGTTTATGCTATGCTATGATCGCTAATTTTCCAGCCATTTAAGCAAAATGGAGATTGGATGTATGCCTATGGATAAGAGCTATAAATCCACATTTTCCTTGTCTTGTTAGTGGAAAGCAGGCAAGTTTTTTTTGTTAGTTTGTTTGCTTGCCTTTAACTGTCTGAGTGCTTTATCATGTCTCAGTAATAATAAAGAATAAATATTTAAATCACCACCATAGACTTTTGTGAATGACCGACCTGTGATTGATTTGGGATTTCTTGATACTTGAACATTGAGCTACCACATGAAATAAGAGGAGATTCTAGGTTTGAGGGGCAGGTAAAGTGACAGTGTGTATGTGTGTGTATGGGGGGAGGATTATTCATGTACCAGGCGGAAAGCAAGATGGTTAGAGGAAGGAATCAAAGTCTGAGTAATAAACGTAAGAGTTTAGAAATGCATTAATATAAGTAAAGAATCAGGCTTTATGGAATGTGATAATTTGGGGTAATAATAGAAAAAGTTCATACTTTTGAGCATGTGTATTATGCTATTGATGGTATTCTAAGGTTTTTACCTAAACCATCTCAAATAATTATTATAACTCTCAATTTGTATGTGTGTTGGAACAATATCTATGACCATTTTCTGGAGGAGGAAAAACAAACAATAGTATATTAAAAATAAAGTAATTTTCTCAAGGTCAATCAGCTAGAAAGTAGTTGGCAGAGGCTGGACTTGAACCCAGAAATGTTTAGTTCAAGAACTGGAAGTTCTTTGTCATTATATTACACTGTCTCCAGCAATCAATTGCTTCAAATCTTTGCTAGTATGCAAGCCCAACAGGGGTATGATTCATAAGTAATTTGGACTGGCATAAAAGACCAACAGCCTGGCAAAAGCAAAGCAAGAATGCAATTGAAATTCTTCTATAACGCTACCATTAAAACTATTCACTATGCAGGAAACCTTCGATTATCTTAAAAAACACATATCTTCTTCGAATTCTCTTGAATTTCTAGCAAGTTGATGCTAAGAAATATGCTATTTTCTCAGTCTTTTTAGTACATTCTTTCTCTCATCATCATGCCATCCTCCAACTACTTAGCACATGGTAAATGAGGAAAAAATCCATATGAAAAAATGTGGCAGGAATATTGAGGAAGTGATTAAGAACAGATGGATGTTTTGCAAGCACAAAAGAATTCTAAAATAAATGAGGGCTCACAAGAGGTTTGCAGGAATCGGTTAACATCCTATTCAAATTTTGAAATATGCAAAAGTCATATCCAGGTCTAACTTCATTTGTGAGCCACTAGCAATAATAGTACAGAATAAGAGTTTTTGCAGAATGACTAGATTTAAATGCTTCCTTCTTTCTTTTTTCATTATAAAGAAGTGGGGTACAATTCAGGATTAGGTACATAAGTGGTTATCACACAGGTGAAGTTTGGGCCTCCCTTTGGTCCCTACTTCACCTGGTTTGAGATCAGGTACCCTTATTAATGTCATGTGCCCCCTCTTTCCTCTTCTGGCAGTGTCCTGCTACAGCCAGTCTCTTTCTTAGAGTATTATGGTAAATGTTCAGGGTCCACCTATGTGGTACTCAGTTCTTTGTTTCTGTAATAGATCACTGAGTTTTATAGACTTCAGATCTAGCCAAGTTGCTGTGAAGTTCATAATTTTGTCTCTTCTTTGTGGTTGCCTAATATTCAAAACATGGAATCAACCATGCTACCCATCAAAGCTGAACTGGATTTTTTAAAATGTGGTACATATACATGATGGGATATAACTGCTTCTTTCTAAGCTTCATGTCACAATACTTTTAGATACAATTCATCCCTTGTTTCCCACCCCAACCTTATCATTTCCCAACCTTACTAGCTTCTGACTAATATGGCTCACAAGCCAGTAGAGAAAGTATGCCTCTACTACTCAGTGAGTAAGTACTTTACAGATGTCAAAACACAAGATTTGATAGTAACCTGTAATCTTAGATGTGGGGACATCATGAATGCTCCTACTTCCTCCTACCTTCTATTCACCCTCAATCAAAAACACTTGAGTTCCTAGTGGCGAATCTATCAGGTCCAGATAACAGGAAAAAAAAAAAAAAAAAAACCTGAAACAGAGAGAACAGTGAACCTCACTGAGCATAGAAAATCTCAGGTATAGGGAAGCAGCAAGTGCATGAGTGAATACCACTCCTGAACAACAAAATTAGACAGGACATATAGACCTAGATTCATTTTTTAAAAAATATAGTTACTCTATCCACTAGCAAACTGTGACCAGGTGAATACACCAACATTATTTTCTCCAAAACTCTCAGTGAGAAGAAAAATCTTACATTAATGGCATCTTCTTTTAATGAGTAGAGACAGAAACATGTAGGAGCAGAATCTAAGATATATAAGCAAGTAAAAATTCACGTGAAACTTAGATATCTGATTTCAAAATATTGTCTCTTTTGCTATGCAGTCTTTGCAGGAGTCACCAATTAAGAGGGTAATGAGCTCTTCTCTCTCCTCCATTGCAATGAAGTCTCCTTTGCATGAACATCAGCAGATGATAATCATCTGTGGGACAAAATGCAACATGGAGAAGAAGCAGGTGAGGCCAAGACTACTAAGAATTTGCAATATGTTATAACCAGAATTTCTATGTGGGAGTCAGTGGCTCGCTAGTCTTTTCCTCCATGATGAGAATCAGAGTGCTGACACTTGGAAGCATTCATTTTGCAGATGGAGAGGAGAGATGTAAACACAGTAAGGAAGAAGTTCATAGGTGGTATTTTCCTCTTCTGTCTTCTGAGAAGACTCATGTAAATGAAAATGTACCCAGCAACACTTTCTTCTGCCTTTTGAAAGTTAATTTCAAAATACCATTGTCTTCTGATATTTAGCCTTTGTTTAATTAATTTCTTTTGGTAAGCATGTTGCTTTACCATATGGTGGTGTTCAATTGCAAACTGTTTTTGAATCCAGAGTTTGGTTTACGGTTTTCTTGACAATAATTTATTCAGCATAAGTTTTAACAACCAAAGTTCATTGTCTAAAATTTTCTTTTGACGAGGAATGCAAGTAAAAATACCTCTAGGTTCTAAGTACTCAGTATTGAAGGGAAAACAATACATTTACTCAGCCAACTATGATTGGTGTACTTTGTAAATTCCCCACAGTGTCTTAAGAATTGTGGAGTGTGCAAAATAGTGTATGGCTTATCTTTTCCTAAAATAATAACTCCTCTCCTATTTGCCCATATTGCAAAGATTTTGAGGGTTTGATGAATGTTTGTTTATATATTTGGCAAGTATATAGTATTGCCTTTCATGTATAGATGTGGGCTAAGTCCAAGATAGTCTCTCTTGAGTAGAACATGGTTGTAGGGTTGGGAGCAGATAGTTGACTTTGAAAGACATAAAATGAAAGTGATTCCTTAAGTGCCTCTAATCTGAATTTGAAGATTATTTATAAGGATTACAAGATTATTAGAAGGATTAAATGGCAATCTATATATAGTACCTACCACCTGGCAATTGTTTCATAAATTTTAATGATCTCCTTATTTTGTTTTGGCCACACATAATGACAGACAAACAAAATCATATCTAGGAAAGAAATATTAATTATGGAAATAGAAGGCGAATAAGACCTTTAGGGAAATGAGCCCTATGCTGAAATAAGCTCATTTGTGAGACTAAGAGAAAGTATCTTAGAAAGCTATGGCTTTTTCTCTTTCTCAGTCTCAACACTAATCTTTGTTAAGCCATACTGATCAGGGTACATAAAACCAGAAAATACTCTATTAAGTGCTAAGGGTTGGGACTTGTTTTCCCCAGTGCACAACCCAACCTACCTTTTCTCAGGATCCTTTACTCTTTCATTGAATTAATATACTTTCCTTTTTGAAGATAGTTTGATAATTCCATTTATTATGATACAATTATATGACAAGGAGTTTATCCTTGTCTTCAAAGTAATACTCTAAACTAGGTACTATAATTATATTTATTTTATACACGTGAAAGTGAGAATCATAGAAGATAAACAATTTGTCCAAAGTCATATGTCTATCATGAAGATGTGAATTGAGGTTTGTCTGGCTGCAGTGGTTATACTTTTTTTTTTTTTTAAATTGACAATAATAATGATAGTTATTCAGCATTCTAAGCAAATTTGCCAAGAAATCGAGGACAGAAGCCCTTGCTTCCTCACTTCAAAAGCTCTCTAAAAGATGTCGCTTAGCTGTTACTCTCCTAAAATGGCTTATCCCCTGGGAATAATTATGCAATAATCACTTATAAATGGCTGCAAGGAAATGCTGAAGCTGGACTCTGTAAGTCTATAGCTCCTAAAGAAAATAATTGCAAATATGACCATGGTTCAAACAGCTATTTATTTCTGTAGAGTACATGATGCATGAGAATATACAGAACAAAGATAGGCTAATTTATCTGTGTAAGAACATAAAGGGGACCCTCCCTAAAAAATGAAATTATCTTTGGATGGTGGGCCCCTTGTAGTACAGGCTTCTCCCACGAAATAAGTGTTCTAGGAACCCATTGGCATTGGTGTACCAGCTGGCCTTGTTGTGAGAGGCTGTGTTCGACTTCAGTTAACTTTTTTGGAGATTCCCTCAGTGTGTTTGCCCATTTCATGATGGGTGATTTACAAGGGCACCTGCTCACACTGCTCTGAGTGTTTGGCAGTATTGACCAAAAATTGCATGACTCCCTGTGCCCCACCCTCTCTATTCACCCAATCTTTCCCTGAGCAACTTTTTGTTTGTTTCTTTCCCCAGATGAAAAATCCTCAAAAAGAAATGTTTTGCCAATGTAGAAATGGGTGAAACAAAAAACAGCAGAAGCACTAAAAGGCATCAAAACTGACAAGTTCAAAAACTGTTTTGAGCAGTGGAAAATGCTTCTGGATGGGTATATTGCATCAAATGGAAAGTACATTGAAGGTGACTGGAATTTAAACATGCAAGATTAAATATACAATATCATAAATAAATTCCAGTTTTTGAGGTCTATAAATACATACACACATGTGTGTGCGTATATATTCACGCACACACACACATATATACACACACATACACATTTGATTCCAAATTGTTATCTGAGTAATAATTGTACCTTTCTTTGCCCTGAAGGAACAATAATGATGCCTAAAAATAAGAAACCACATAAACATGATCAAATTCAATCATATCTTTGCCAAGTTCAGTAGTTTTTAATGGCAGAATGGGTTATTGTAAATATAGGAAAAAACAAACTAATTTTTCCTACTATACTCTCACAACACAAGACAATTCTGTAAACAAATGCATGGGGTTTTTTTTTCCCCATACATCAAACAAACCATCAGTTATTCAGATGATCCCGTAGGTGATCCTGTAATGAATACCAGCTAGGTGTCTTCTATTCAATTAAATTCTGACATTATCCATCTAAAGAAAGTGTCAGACCTCACAGGTTGAGGGCTCAATCCTACAACACTGTCCCCCACTTCCAGTGCCAGTTACAAGTCCTATGTTGTTTTACCTGTTCTTCTGACTAACTGGCTACAAATCATTATTCTCTGAGGGGCTGAAAGTCCTAATCCTTTAACCATGCCTTGGTCTTTCTGGTAACAAGCCCCCATTCTGAAGCTAATTATTGTCTTCTTGACTTATTCACTATTATTCAAATTGTAGACATGTCATATATGCACACATGTATTTTTTTGGTACCAAATCCACCATTCAATCAAGTCACTTGACCTTGATAATATTTTGGTAAACATTGTTCAATGTAAGTAACTAGTCAACAAAGTCAAATGTAAATGACTAGTCAGCATTACTATTTTTTCTTTTCACTTTTCTTCTGTTACTTTAAAATTTGGTGCCTATTTTTGTTAATGTTGTTTTTCCCATAGAAGATCAAAGTATTTTAAATAGGGCATTATGTTCAGGGAACATGTAAGATATTATATAAAAGTTCTTTAGGTGTTGACTTTTAAGTGTAACATCAACTGATTAATGTACAGAAGGGATACACATCATGGGAATACAAACTGACCCTAATTTTTTTTTTTTTTTAGAAAGCAGGATTTATTGAGAAGACAGAAAGGCTCTCACAGTTGGAAGGGACCCGATGGGGTTGCCCAACCCCATTTTAATAACCCAATTTCATAATGTAGTTTTAAAAAATAAACACTGTATTAGGAGTCAGGTTTCTAGTCTTGACCTTGGCATTTAGTGGCAAAGTTTTAGATTGTTGGTCATGTGACTATGTTGATGAGCTTTTCAAATACTCTCAAACAGTCGAATCAATTTCCCAAAGAAATCCTTCCATAAAACTCATTAGAGTAAACAGGTGAAGTGAAGGTAATCTGGCTGAAACTGAAAGGGGAGAGATGGGCGGCCTCCAAAGAATTGTGTCCATCTATTCTCTCAATTTCACCTCTTCCACTTAAGACAGTCTCCAAAGCACCTCCATGGAACAACTGAAAACCAGTGAACTAGATAACCTTTAAAATGACTTCTCACTTCAACATTTTATGATAAACTGCAATGGCTTCATGTAACACAAAGTACTTTGTGTTATCTGTATTTTTGTTGTTACTTGTTTTGCTTTTAGGGTAGAATGCATCAGAATTCATGAGAAGAAGAGCTCTTCTTCTCTGATCAATTGTATAGCAGAAAAAAGAAAATCACATTCATTTATTGCCTGCAGACCACAGAGATATTTTGACTGGCAGATAGAATACCTAACCCGTGAATTCCACTAGTATAAAATGGCCCCAAATTCCAACTCTTTATTTTGTATATATAAATATTTGAAGGACAAATTCAATCGCAGAATTAGTTCTGATTATTTTTCTGGAGGAGAGCAGAGAGCATAAAGGTGAATGTCTATTCCTTTAAATTAGTGACAGCTGATATAAAATTTAAGATCCCTTTGAAATGCAGAAAATGTTCAATCTCTAAACCATCTGCAGCAAATTTACAGCAAACACTCCTGCATCCCTGAAAACAGTTTAATGCCATAAACTAGGAATTTCTCCAAAGTTACAATTACATGATGCAAAACAGGTAATTTTCACCCCAATCTCGTGTTTTCATTCCAGATCTTAGTTAATGCTGTCTTGACGGTTGCTGTTTGATGAATCAGCTTTCCTGTTAACTAGAGGTACAGGGCCATCATCTAATGAAAACACTCTGTATTTTATTACTCCCTGGGCTGCAGTTCTGCATATTAAAATGGAATTTCAATCTCACTGTTAGAAATAAAATCAAACGTAGCATCTGTGGTTTGAACAGAACTGAGAAAAATGCTGCTCATTTAATCTTAACAATATTTTTCATGCTAGACAGTATAAAAAAGAGGCCCTGGATATAATTTTAAAATGCCTATAAATTAAAAATAAATTGGTAGAAATCAGCACAATAGTTCAGTGCATAGGTTAGTTCATTATACCTACAAATTTGCTGAAAGTTTTCTGTTCTAGTTATAAGTTTGCCAAAATATTCACAAATTAAGGTTTCCTGCTGTTCCTCAAATATTACTGGTAGCAGATTACTTCCATTCTACTTACTGCAAGAATTGAACCTCTCTGATTATTCTCTGGAAGTTTCTTTTTTACCTAGGAATGATTACATTTTCACATTCAAGAAGGAGAAATAATTTCATAGCTCAGAGTAAAAGTCACAGTAACATATTGCTAAAAGAACTGGAGTTTCTCAGTCAGATAGTTTTCACCAGTCATGTATACACAAGATTACAAAGAGACAAAATAACAAACTTTCCTTTGATCAGTTAATAAACAACCAAGACAGGATGATGAAGTGTGTTCAGTGTTTGCCCATCCAACTCTTTCACCCTTGTCCTTTACTCTCTCTCTCGCTCTCACACATGTGCTTGCACACACATACATAAACACACACACACACACACACACACACACACACACATACACACACAGTTTTTAATGCTTCTGTGTTTGTAAACAATTTTTACAGGAGAGTATAACACAATACAATAAATGTGAATGCAATGACCCCTACTTATAAAACACATGCCATAATCTCAGGTATTCTAATTTGGTGTTCAGTCTTCATCTTGTTCAATCTCCCAAACAGTCCACAAAATAGAAGTTATTAATAGCCTTCTTTTTACAAATGTAACCAAAATTTAGAGTGCTGAAGTCATTTATCTATTTTATAAGGCTGATAAGTTTTGAAATGAAGACTTAAACAGATGTCTTTGCAATTATAAAACTCATGCCTATACATTTTAAATCAAATTGCTTTATATAGTTAGTTGTGCTGGTAAATACGGAGGTTTGACACAGCTGGCATTTAGATCTCTGTAGTACATGATCTTATGAAAGAAAAAATGCTTTGAACTTAGGTAGGAAAAAACTGGAGCAGTGTTCCATGCTTGTTCTCATTTTCTTTCTCCTGCTACTCCTTCTGCTGATCTTATTTTCCCTAGTTCTTCTCTTCATCTCCTTACTCTTTTTTTGCTTCAGCAGTGGAACTCTCAATATCACTAGCAGAATCATCTCCATTCTAGTTAACTTTCACAAAGTTATTTAATTTGTAAAAGCACTTTACATATATTATCACATGTAATACTCAAACATTCTATGTGATGCAGACTATTATCCCATTTTATAGACGGGGAAGCTAAATCTTTGAGAATAATCATGCTCCTTTTGTAAAACCACACACATAAAGTGATTAGACTGTTTGAAACCCACAAAATTGAGAGTAAAAGATAAAATGTTAGTTGGTTTCAAGAAGAAAAAAAAAACTATAAGAAGTTTTATAACATTTCAGCTCAATTCATCTCTCTTTCAAATCAAAGAGATACCAGAGAACTTTCCAAACTCTTCAGCATCAAATATCTGTTTCTAAGCCACAGAACACACCTTTTTTGGTTCTGGAGTTTCAGCAGGAATTTTGCACAACTTACTCTTTTAAATTTATCCCTCAAAAACACTCTTATGATATAACCAGACACTTTTAGATGCAGTATTCTAACACTAAGTACTACCACCAATTATTTGCTACAAAGGATCCCTTTGTCACCTCTCTTTCAGGATTGCTTTTTATTCCTAAATACTACCAGAAGATGATCTCAGAGTCTATGCATGACCCCAGGATCTATGCAGTCTCCAGGTTTAGACTTTAATTTCTCTTGACTACCCTATTTTCTACCAAGCAAAGATAAAAGAACTGTGGTAAAAAGAACTCGTATACCATATACTAATCAGTAGGGTGAATTCAGAGATCGAAAGACTCAAGAGATCCACTATCTTAATTTAAATTAGGTAAAGCAATTCTTTCCCCTTTTTAGAGATAAATTAATAGCTATAAAAACTAGTAAGTGACTTCTGCAAGGTGACAGGACAATGCTAGCAGGTGGAAAGACTAAGACTTTGGACACTTGTTCTTTTCTTTGACAAGTGGGGAAGGGGTGAGCATTTAATGTATGTCTTTCAAAAAAAGTCTTGCAGATAGGTATTATTAGTTTTGTTTTTTTTTTTACATATGGGAAAATACAGACTCAAAAAGGCAAGCTTACATATCAATAGTTTAGCCATGATCTTCCCATTTTCAAAACTCAGGATCTTTGTATATATAACCATGTGCCACATATGACATTTTAACCAATAATGGACCACAGATATGAAGGTGATCCCAGGAGATTATCATACCATATTTTTCCAATACTTCTTTCTGATATGTTTAGATATACACATACTTACCATTGTGTTACAATTGCCTGTGATATTCAGTACAGTAATGTACTATACGGTTTTGTAACCTAGGACCAATAAACCTACATATAGCCTATGTGTATAGTAGGCTATTCCATCTACGTTTGTGTAAATACCCTCTGTGATGTATGCACAGAGATGAAATTGTCAGAGAATGCATTTCTCAGAATGTATCTCTGTCATTAAGTGACTCATGATTGTACGACAGCAGCCTTCCTAAAATAACATGTCAAAAATTAAACTTCCCTACATACAATTGTAAAGATGATAAAAATTGTTCTAACACATTACAAGGAAAGAAAACATAACTAATCACTGTAGTAACTTTCATATCTTTATCAATATTCCACGTAAACTTGATTCACCTTGTTAAACACAGTCAATTCAGTAATTTCCTGAAGCACTTAAAGTGTTCAGCTAGAAATTTCAACTCTTATTTGACTCTACCTTGTTATGGGATGATATAAAATAATAAGACATGATCTCTATTTCTTATATGCTTAGGGTCTACCTGGGAAAAATGAATATATGTAGAATACTTACAGACTCATCTAATGTTAAATTGAGTAGATCAGCTTTTTAAGTGAAGAAGAAAGAGATATCTTGGGTTGTATTTCTGCATAAGTTTCACCGGGGGTGCTGGATGTGATTTAGGCTGTGTGTTAAAGCAAGAATAAGATTTATGCATGACAGTTTAGTAATAGAATTACATTTTTCATAACATGATGACTTGATATAATAAACATGGTACAATTCCACACTTACTAATTGTCTTGAAATTCACAAACTTCTATAAAATGAAAGATTGTATAGCTCACTTATTGTTAAAATAGAATCATAACCGATGTAGGATATTAACATCTTTATGTAACTCAATTCGTGTGAGTCATTATATATGTAGCTGCAAAAATTTTAATGTGTTTATTGAAGATGCTACCTCAGATCCAGCTAGAGTTGTTATATCTCTTACAGATATGTCACCATTAGTAGCCTTCCAAGATCCGAACATTTCTGAATTCTGTTATACACCTTACTCCAAGGATTCTGGGTGAAAGATTTTAATACTTTATTTGTACAGAGTAAGAGGGAGGAAAAACAGACTAAGACACCGAGGAAGCCAGAGTAGATAGTGTGAAATGAAGCAGATTACACAGAACTTTAAAGATAGGTTAATGATAAGAATTGCTGTAGTAGGCATTTGGTCAATATTTTTGATTTTTCAGGATGATTATAACATGGTAATAGTGATATTTTTAAGGAAGAATTGCCTGTCAATGTATCTGACATAGATTGAATGAAGGAAAGAAAAAAGTCAAAAGCAACAACAACCAGAATATTACTGTAATACTTCTCACTTTCCAACAGTAAGGTCATGGGCAGGCTAAACTTTCTTATAGATAAAACAAAGATAATAACGGGACCTACGTTGTCAAGGTGCTGTGAATTTTAAGTGTTTTAATACATGTATGCCACCTAGAAAAGTTTCTGATACATATTAAGGGCCCCAAAATCACATGTAACTGTCATTTTCATTATTAACAGAGAAAGACTCTAACAGAAATGTGGCAGGAGAATGGTATTGAGACACAGTTTAAAGAAAATTATACGGCTAATAACAGTAATAACATTAGCAATAGAAGCAACTATTGCTATGCAACTATTTTGCTCCCAAAATTTCTTTTCTGGGAGAATGGAGAAGATGGTCTGTTATTCCAGAAAGACATAGAAGCACTTGTTTAGCTTCAAGTATTCACCTCAAGATATGAAGGTAAGGGCTTCAATTTTTTAAAATGGAAAGAAAAGCATAACAAAATTATTGTCAACTAAACAAATTCAGGGAAAATAATGTATCAGTAGAATCATAAAAATCTCTAGCAGACATTGGATTCATGATTGATAAACCCCTGGGACATCAGACAGGCAAACTTTAACTAAATGAAAAGATTCTCACTTTTGTTTTCATAAAAATGTGAAAATAACTGGATGACAAAAAAACACAATTATTTATTCAAACATGATCAATTTGCCTTGACTGTAATTTACAAAGCCATGGGAATGTCAAAAAAAAAAAAAAAAAAAAACAACTACCTGAGCCTGCATGGAATAACTGGGAGAGTAGGTAACAGACCACAGGTAAGGAATTGTCCTAGTGAAATGTTGAAGGCATACCTTCTAACACAGCCTCTGACTAAATTTAGAATTCATTCTCTTCAAAACAGCCATGCTTAGATAGAGGCCAGCATTACTGAGTTAAATTCATTCTCCACTTTGATGTGTCATACTTATGGATTACAATATGGATTATTCCTGCAAATAATATAATCAAATCTTCTCCAAAGTATTACTTATAAATTTTTAAAAATGATTCAATAAAAAGATAATTTAGGAAGAAACAGTTTGCTTTATCAAGAGATTTACTAGAGAAATATTTTATTTATTTATTATTTTATTTATTTATTTATTTTGAGTTGGAGTCTCACTCTGTCGCCCAGACCAGAGTGCAGTGGCTGCTCCTGGCCACCGCAGCCTTGACCTGCCGGGCTCTGGCGATCCTTCCGCCTCAGCCTTTCGAGTAACCGGAA
>NW_007259646.1:117589-124407 GCF_000164805.1 Carlito syrichta
CTCACCTCAGCCTCCCAAGGCGCGGGATTACAGGCTGAGCCACCGAGCCCGGCTGAGAAAAATTTTAAGTGTCTCTATTATAAACTATACATGAAGGTCTTCCTTGTATATATAGATTACAGGCATAATTCCTGTGTTCTTGGATGGGAGAGTCGAGTGTCTTAGAACAAGATTCCAGCTGGGCATCCTAGATCAGTACTCAGGAATAGGCTCCTTCCCCGAATGAAAAATTTAGCTCACTCGATGCCAGATTTTCCGTGTGTTTTTCTCTCTTGTAAATAGAGATAAGACTCAGAGAGCTTAATGATTTTCCTAGGATTACAATCCTAATAAATATAATGCCTGATTCTAAAACGTGTGGGTGTGTGTGTGTGTGTGTGTGTGTGTACTGTCTCCAAAATCCTTGCTCTGCCTAAGATATGGTATTATTATGACAACTTCCAAAAAGCCCACATGCTTTGGAAATTGTATCATAAGTTTCCAACAGCGTTGTATTAGTCTTCTATTGCTGCTGTAGCAATTTATCACAAACGTTGTAAATTAAAACCACACAAATTTGGTCTCTTACAGTTTTGGAAGTCAGACGTTCGAAATCATTTCAACTGAGTTAAAGTCAAGGTATCAGCAGATCTAGCTCCTTCTTGAGGCTCTGAGGAGGAAATCTATTGTTATGACTTTTTCAGCTTCCAACTGGCTTTCTGTGTTCCTTGGATTGTATTCCATCTTCAAAGTGTATTACTCTGATCTCTACTTTTGCTATCATATTGTCTTCTCCTCTGAGTCTGACACATCCTGCTTTCCTCTTTTAAGAATCACCGTAGAGGTGTTGTACCTATCTGGATAATATAGGATGATCTTCCCACCCCCAATTTCTTAATTTAATAGCATCTACAAAGTTCCCTTTCAGACATAAAGTAATATACACAGGTTCAAGGATTAGAGCATGAGGGTATATGTAGAGTCTTTGTTCAATCCACCACATACATATTCAGATTAACTCTCTAAAATTACATGGGTAGAAAAATTACTTTGGAAAAGTTACAATGAAATTAAATATGGTCTTCTAAGTAATTGTTATGGTTTTTGAGTTACAAAAGAAATATTGTTATTTACTCTACTAAATGGGAAAAATGTCTTTCAAAAAATTGAATAACACAAAAGTACTAAATTAATAAGGCAGTATTAATAAACTAGGATTGTTTAAAGCAGCATAGCATTTCTCTGTATATAAAACAACATCATTTTCTCCAACAAATACTTGTTAATGGAACAGATGTGCTAAAAGAATAGCATTCTATGTAACAAGGTTATCTATTACTTAGGCTGCTTCAATGGCTTCTTTTTCTATTCAATGCATTATATTCCTATTCAACTGTATTAGCCTCAGTTCCCAAAGTACTTGTTTATCTGATGCAAGGTTAATGTGGTATCAAGGAATTTTATGGAATTAGAATTTCTTGTTATTAAACAAGTGTTGCAACACCATCATCAAAGGTTTTGTATTAAATGTGATACAAAAGAACAAAAAAGTTTAAAAATGAATATAAACTAGGGGAGAATATTCTGATCATGACTTTCTCACATGGCATTTCATATTGTGCATATTATTAATTGGTCCAGCCTGCCAGAAAACTATATCTTTAATTGACTTTCAACCATCTTTCCAACTTCTGAAAGATATTAGCTAATAAAAGAGAACCTGGTTTGCATTATTTAGGGCTTGAATCATTAGCAAGTCAATCTCCAGACAAAGCTAATGTACTTTATTATTGAACAAATCTAAGCTTTCACATTGAATACATCTTTGCTCTCTGAAAGACATCCGTCGAGGTAGTAGTCAGAGATCTGCTGCAATATCCTCTCTGCTTTGAATTGTTTGCAATGTACAACAAACTTGTTTTTCTTTCATTTGAATTTAAATAATGGTCTCTACCAACTGGTTGAGAAACATTAGTGCTTTCAGTTTCCTTTGGGATAAAATAAACTGGTTTATGTATCACAGACCACATCTAATTCTTAGTCTCTCATTTAGTCAATAGCAGCATATGCTATTACATGCACTGAAATTGGAAAGTGCTGACCAAGGGAAAAATAAATTAAAAGGAAATTAAGTACTCTCACAGATGGAGAGAGTCAATTAGTTATGAACTTCAGTGAGGTAGAAATGTAATCTGTGGTGGTTCAGGATTTGGTTTCTGTTTGTGTGTATTGTGTGGGAGTGTGTATGGGTACATGTACATGTCTATGTTAGAAACACAGGAAACCAGGAAACTCTCAGTCCTCTTGAGAATGTTGGTATTGAATGGACAAAAGGCATCAGGTGTAGCAAGAGTTCTTTCAACTGAACACTAGAGCGTAAGTGACCATGGCCTCACATTTAGGTGGAGATAGAGTTGTGACCACACTGATTATAAGGACAAGTTGTCAATGATTTTTTAGACTCCAATTCAATTCCCTTCAAACATATGGGTTTCTGTTATGTGCAAAATTCTTAGTTGAGTCCTAAGATAAAATTATAAGAGATTAGCTTTTGCCTATAATTCATCTAGGATCTAGTAGTCATGTTATATAATTTAAGAGGTTTTAGGGAGACAATAATGTAGCTGGGTGTGTTGGCTCACTCCTGTAATCCCAGCACTTTGGGAGGTGGAGGTGGCAGGATTGCCTGAGTCCAGGGGTTCAAGACCAGCCTGGGCAACTTGGTGAGACCTCATCTCTACAATAAATCAAAAAATTAGTTGGGTGTGGTGGCACACACCTGTAGTTCCAGCTACTTGAAAGGTTGAAGTGGAGGGATTGCCGTGCCCAGCAGGTCGAGGTTACTGTGTCCATGAGCATACACTGCACTACAGCCTGGACAACAGAGTGAGACTCCGACTCAAAAAAAGAAAAAGACAATAACTCATGACTCATTTTCTTAAAAGTAAATGTCATGAAACTGAGAAAAGCACTACTATGATCTTTAGAAGACACTTAAGAGACATCAACAATATATGTGGAATTTGTTTAAATTCTAATTTGAGCAAACCCACTATAAGAAGTTTGTTTTTAAAACAACCCAGAAAAACTGAACACAGACCAGGTATTAGATGATACAACAGAGAAAAATTATGTGGTCTAATTTTAATTTTAAATGAAAATAATTAACTTGAATTGGCAGGCCTGGCTTGGATTTTTCATTTATTCACCAATGAGTCAAAAGTACTAGATAATGTTATAAATATTAGCATTCATTTTGTTGATGATTAAAACAAATTACACCTCCACAAAAATATACTTCAATTTCTTTAACATAATTTTTTTAGACTTTTCTGTCCCATTTGGTATACTGGAATGGTGACGTAATGTACTAATTGAGAGCAATGGCTTTGGAGTCAGAGGGAAATAATCACCAGTGCTATCTTCCTCACTAGCTGAGTAACTTTAGGCAGTTTACTTAAGAAGTCTCTAGAAGCTTTACTCTCATCACCTGAGAGATGAAAATCTTATTCATAACAACCATTGAGATTGTAGAGAGGGTGTAATGAGAGGGTGTCACATGGTGCAAAGAGCTTAGAGGAAACAAATTAGATCATCTGAAAATAAATCTCTTTGAATTCAGAGCAAAGGTAAAAGTAGCATGAATTTTTCATTATATGTGCTTTCTACTTCCTGTCATGTGATGATTGGAGAAGGCTGAAATCAGGAAGGGAATGTACTGTAGTAAATACCTAAGTCAAAAATCATAATTTAAAAACCAGAGACATCCCATGCCTACTCCCCAGGGTTTTCAGCATCAAGATATCAAAAATATATACCCAGTTTCTATAAGCTAAATGAATGCACTCAAAGGGTCCTGGCTACAAAAAAAAAAAGCGGGGGGAGGGGGATAATGATTTTTAACACTTGAACAAAGGAAAGAATATAAATATAATCAAAGAGATGCATACTAGAGGATTACAGTTATTCAGAAGCAAAAGATATAATTTCCAACTTGGGAGAGTAATGAAAGAAGTAGCCTTTGAAATGGGCTATAGAAGACTTGTGATTTTGACACATGGAAGATAAAAGGTGAGTATGTCAAATACAGGGAGAAGTAGGAAGAAGAGCATGCAGAACCAATGCGAACAAAGGGTACCTACCATACATATCTCCTCAAATCACAGATGTTAGATGGGAGACCATGACAAAATCACTGAAAGATACTTTTTCAAGATTTGATTTTGGAGTCTTAAAAAAGTTTACCTTAAGTTATACGTACTTTGCTTAATATTTTTGAGATATAATCGATATAAAATAAATCACACAAAGTATTAATTTAATAAATTTTAGGTATACAGTTGTGAAAAGAACAGAACATTACACTTGAGATAGTGAATATACCCATAGTTCCTAAAAGTTCCTTAGGCTTCTTCATTCTCTCCCCAAATCCCCTACCCCAAGCCAATACTGATCTGTTTTCTGTCACTATCAATTAGTTTATATTTTTCTAGAGGTGTATATAAACAGAACTATGCACTATGTACTTTTTAATGTCTGGTTCTTCTACTTAGGAAACTTATTTTGCTATTCATCCATGTTGCTGTGTAGATCAAGAGTTTAATGCCTTTTGTTGCTGAACAGTATTCCATCGGTATAAAACACCAACTTGTTTACTCATTCACTTGTTGATGGACATTTGTGTTGTTTCCATTTTTGACTATTTGAAATAAAGTATGAGCATTCATGTATAAATGTTTCTATGGACATATGCTTTATTTTTCCTTTGGGTAAATATTTAGAAGTGGAATGGATGATTTATGTTACAGGTATGCGACTAATGTTTTTAAAACTGCTAATTTTTTCTCAAAGTGGCCATATCATCTTACATTTTTACCAGCACTGTATACAAATTTTTGTTGTTTCGCATTCTCACTAACATTTGCTATTGTCAATCTAGTTAAGTGTATTCATCTAGAAGGAATGTAGCAGTATTTCATTATGGTTTTAACTTGAATTTTAGAATTTTGGGTGCTGAATATATTGTATTCTTATATTTCTTCTTGAGTTTTTCTCTGGATCTTAGTTAAATTACTTGGAAATAGTTTGATCCTTTTAGGTTTTGCTGTTAAAATCCCTTAAGCATCTTCGAAAATTTAATAACGCTTCCTGTCTACTAAGGCAAGCCCCTTCTGACGACTCTACCGATACCAGGTGAATAATGAGTTCTTCCAGTTTGGCTGGTAAGAACAGGCACTACTCTTGGCCCTGTTGATACAGAGATCCGCTAATGTCTATCCATATTGCCACAGCCCCTAGAGAAGAGCATGACAAGGGCTCAAGTGCTCCTGTACCTTCCTGAACAATATTTCTGAGAGCTAATAAAAGGAGTGCTTGCCCTTATTTCCTGTGCACTCCCAGTAGCTTCAGGGGATCCTTGACTTCCCTGTATTCTACGCCCAATCAACTAAAGGATGCAAATCTCCATTTACTCCCCTTTTCTGAGTGGTTATAAGTTTGAATAATATAGTATCAATGCAATCATAAGCCTTGTGATTCGTATAACTTTTGTATCAATGTAATCATAAGTTTTATGATTTGTACAACTTTTACATAACACATGATGTCTTAGGCCTTATAAATTCAATGGCAAGCTTGATTAACGCTTCTGCAGGGCCTACTGATAAAAGCTATGAGATACCTCTGATACCTGGCACCAGGAAATCTGGACTGAAAAATGTCACTATCACTGAATGCAGCTGAATCTGAAGTTCTATACAGTGCTCTGCTGGTCACGTGGCTAACGTATAGGTACTAACAACTCTGGACTTAGAAAAGTGAACTGTAAAAGCCTGGAGGGTGAGCAGAACCATTTTAGAAATACCTTGAGTTTGGTTCTGCTCCCTGGATTCGAACTCAGAAATAAATTTCTTTCTACCAGTTCCCTGCCCCTTTGATTATTGGTATTAAGGGGAGCAGCCGAGCATTACTCAGACCAAAATGTGTGAGTTTCGAACAGTGTTCTCTTCAATCATTTTGAATGGTTTTTGTCCCTGAACTCATATAACATGTGTCCTCACACCCATTACTGATCAGTACTCTTCTGAACACTTGATAGTGATTGTCTACAGACCTGCAGGTTCTCTTTTTTTTGCAGTTGCTTTTCCTCCAAACTCTAGTCACTTGGTTTCCCACAACTTTCAGCTCTACCTCCTTAATTCAGAGAGTCTCAAGCTTCACCTTCCCTTGTCCAGCAGCCTGGAAACTCTCTCAAGGCACTAAGCTGAAGTGATCATAACTCACCTTAGCTGTTTTTGCCAGGATCAATGTTCGTTATTGTCTGATGTCCAGTCTTCTGAAAACTATTGTTTCGTATATTTTTGTTTCTTTGAGTTTGATTGTTTTCTGCTGGAGAGTATAAACAACCCCTGTTATTCTAATCTTGGTCAGAAGTTTAGGTCCTGAATCCTTTAATAGAAAGATTGAACACATTCCTAAATTCTACTGAAACATTTCCTTTGTTGAAAGAATAATTTTAGGATTTTTTGGGGGGGAAATTTGGTATATCAGAGGAGGACTGAAAGGTACACACACAAAAAAATCTGTTTCAGGATGTAGATTATATATCAACATATCCCCTTCCCCTGGTACTTTGCACCCACCTTCCCAGAAAGGAGAAGACACCGGGTAAGAATGCAGTGATTGCTGGGCTCGGTGGCTCAGCCTGTAATCCCGCGCCTTTGGGAGGCTGAGGTGAGTGGATTTGCCTGAGCCCACCGGTTCGAGACCCACCTGGGCAGCAAGACCTCATCTCTACAATAAATCAAAAAATCAGCCGGGCGTGTTAGCATATGCCTGTA
>NW_007259646.1:124427-132461 GCF_000164805.1 Carlito syrichta
AAAAAAAAAAAAAAGAATGCAATGATTATCTGTGGAATGAAGGACATCAGCAGAGGACAGGGAAGGTTTGTGAGAGAGATCCATGTTAGTATCTTGATTACTTTACCTCGTTATTATTATGTCCCATGATACTCCCCAAGCTGATACTAGAACTGATTTCTGAAATTCTGAAAGGGAATCCTGGACTATTGTCATTATTGACTCCAGAGACTATTGCTGGCTAGGTATTCTTAACAGATTCTTTTCTTCTAACCTGGAGCCAAACATATGAAAGTGCCAGAATTTCTGGGGTGATTTGAAAGCCAAAAGCTTCCAGTTGCTTCAGCTTAGAAAAAATGGAATACAATGCAAACTGGCCCCTTAATGCTGTAAATTAGTCTGATTCATGTATTACATAAGAAAAAATAATTGCATAACCCACTTAATTCTACCTGGCTGAGGTATACTTTGTACATCAAAATGATATATCCTCAGTTCCTGAGAATGTCAAAAAAATACTGTTTTTTTTTCCTTCTCTTCTGTTACTGTTGCCAAAGATTCTTCCTGCATTCTTCCTTAGACCACTGTGAAGCACCTTAAAGTATCTTACCTATTTAGTACCGCACAGGCATTCACATTTCTACTTCCTTTCCTCAAAAAATAGGTCTTCTTGAAACCAAACCATTCTTTCTGTCTGTTTAGAGCTTCATGTATTTGAAGCAGTCAATCTGGCATCCGGAGTGCATTTTTCAAATCTACTTTTCTCGCCAGATGGAAGACTGACTCTTCCTCGCCACTCCCACCCAAATGTTGTTAACGTACAAGTAAGCAAATTTCATTTGTTGTGTGCAGGTTTAATGATTCCATCTGAGATTCTCAGCATTATTTTTATTTATTATGTCATGTTATATTAATATATAATAAATTAAAATAACACTTTACTGATGAACACTAGAAAAGCTAAGTCACCATCTTCCATATTCAAGTAAGAATCAACAGGGGCAAAGTTCTGTGAACCTTCCATGACAAAGTAACCTTCTGTCACTGCCTTTGAGGACCATGCTGGAAGGGTTCCACAGTAGTCATTTGACCACTGCTGCATTCCTTTCTTGCCCCCTTCCTTTTCTACTTTTCCTTTCTACTCTTCCTTTCCATGCTGCATGCTAAATTTTAATCTGTACTTAATTCTGGCAGAAAAATAAAGTAAAAGTATCTAAGTGTGCAATACTCTTCAACTGATATCTCAAATGAGCCAAACAGATCTAGATTGTCTAAATATTGATCACAAGTGTATTCCTGAAGAAGTCATTGTAACAGTCTTGGCTTATAGCAAAAGCCCACGTAGTTCCTAATTTGTTAGGTAGTATTTTTTTTCTCTGCTGAAATAAATGAATGCATAGGGTCAAAGCAAATTGAAGTACCCCATCTTTCATCAAATCAAAGGCACTCTTTTTCCTGAAATTTGATGATATATGGTAGTCATTACTACATTTCTCCCTCCTACCTGAGAGCCTCGGCCTACTTTTCTTGAAAGATTACAACTAGGACAATTTGCTATAAAAGTTTTCATGAGTTTTCTATACCTGTATAAGCTAGAGTTTTCAGGTATTTATTTCTGGGAGGGAGAGGTTGTTTGTTTTTATATAAATGGGGAAAAGTGTCAGGCTCGGTAGCTCAGCCTGTAATCCTGCGCTTTGGGAGGCTGAAGGTGAGTGGATTGTCTGACCCCACGGGTTCGAGACCCCACTGGGCAACTTGGCAAGACCTCATCTCTACAATAAATCAAAAAATTAGCCGGGCATGGTAGCGCGCGCCTGTAGTTCCAGCTACTCGGAAGGCTGAGGCAGAAGGATCGCCGGAGCCCAGCAGGTCGAGGCTGCGTTGGCTGGGAGCATGCCACTGCACTCCAGTCTGGGCGACACAGTGAGACTCCAACTCAAAAAAAATTAATTAAATAAATAAAATAAATGGGGAAAAGTACACATATTGTTCTACATCATGCTTTTTCACTTAATAATAGATCTTGAAGGTCAAATGTAGATTTATGATGGCATTTTTATTAATTGCACTTTAGCTTCCCTCCCCCCCCCAGAACATGTTGTATTCTGCCTTGTTCTTGTTCCTTTATCAACAGTCAGAGAAATCCTTCTGCTACTGTCTTTTAATAATTATTTACCAAAGATTTCAGAAGGGAACCCCGAAGCGTAACCTGTGCCTAAGAAGAAGAAATTGAAAGGTTGTGATAATAAAACCCAGTCTGGGTGGTCCCATATATGACCCATTTTGTGTAAGATAATTTTAATCTTCTGTTCAAAAACCTGCTTGGATCCCAAGTAATTATATACAATTATTATTATTTAACATTATTTAAGACTGAGCATTATTTAAGACTGAAATACCTGTAAATCTTTAAGTCTTAGTATTCTGCTATACATGTCCCATGCTTTGTCCAAAATGGCAGAAGTCCATAAAGTGGTCCAACATTTCAACCTCCCTGCCTGTGCTTTAAAGTTTTACTTTATCTGGAGTGCTGTCTCCCCTCCTACAGGAGTCAACAAGCCACAAAACCTTTTTTGTTTTCCCCAAACACAGTGTAACATCACTTTTACTTGAACTGCCGTTATATATTATTTATATGTCTCCTAAAACCTTTACATTCCTCTTGTATTAGATATATTTGCTACTAACTATCCCTTTTAGGGTAATAATTAGTTACTTGCGAGCAAGGACAAGGTCTTTTCCTTCTGCGTATGGCCTGTATTACTCATCATAGTACCTTAGATAAGGTAAGTGTCCAATAAACATTAACTGATTTGAACTCAGTTGAATTTTGTACCTTTCTACCCCAGCATGGGAATAAGTTTCTGATTTATAATAAGAGCCAGTGGGAAATATTTCAACTAGGCTTTCTGAAATTTATCTATTCCATTAAGAAAAAGGGACAACTATGCAGTATCCAAGTAGTTACTTAATTTGTTTTTCTGCAGAGTGAGACAGTTTAAGTTTTCATTTAATGATAAAGATCAAAAATCAAAGGAAACTATCAACTGTGATAGTTTTCATTATCGTGAGTGAAAATATTTGATTTTTAATAAGACATAACAATGCAATGGCAGAAAAATAATGTCAAAGAGCAATCATTTTTTCCTAGATCTGGCCAAAATCATAAAACAGAAAAGACCATATGATGGCTATGCTGTCAAAAATGAAAAGAATAATTAATCGAGGTAATCACAAGAAAGTAAAAACCAATTTTATCTGTAAATTAACTGTGAAAATTAAATTTTCCACTTAGCAAGAGAAAACAGGCATTTTAGTGTATCTGATTCTTGCACTCAAAATAAAGAAGAAACGTGAATTTTTAATATGTCTCTTTTCTGTGAAATTTATGTAACAAAATTTTGTCATTCACATGAGAGATCCAGAATGTGGCACACAGCTACAATGGGTCATCTTCAGTAAAAACAGGAATTTTGCTACCAGTTATTGGAGAGAATGGCACTGATACTGAGAACATCAGTGACGAAAGACTGCACATGGCACTCATTCTTCATCAATGTCATGACCCCTCCATATTGGTCTGCATTACTTCCATTGCAATTGTATCATATATCATGTTTGTACAGCTTGTGTTGAGTTTTTTGAACTTGCTAAGTGACAGAAAGGTGCATAAAAAACTTTTTCATAGAGAAAAAATAAAACCTCCAATTGAATACATGAAAAAATGTATTTTAAATGTTTAAAGAACTTTTGGAATCCAATCGGTTTGCAAATAGAAATTGTATTCTAATCTAATTGTAGTATAAGGAGTAGAATCTTATACCCTGACTTTATCAATGAACGAATAGGTTTGGGGGAAAGGTATATTAAAAAGTGAAAAGAAAAAAAGAGAAAAGAAGCCAATAGGAAGTTGAGAAAATAAATGTTTTAGGAGACTTTGTTCATTTGCTGAGGTCAGATTCAAAATTTGTTTGGCTTTTTATTTGTTTGAGTTGTAGCAAGCAAAATTTAAAAGGGTAATATGGTTATCTATAAAACGGGTTATGTACATAAGATTTTTATTTAAAAAAGAAAAGTAGCACAGCTTGTCTTGGTGCTATGTTGTATCCAAAAAAAGAACTATCTGGTGGATTTTGATTCGTTGGATAACATGATGTATTGAAAAATGTTCTCAGCAATGATTTCATAGCACATTTCATATTATTATTTCTTACAACAACCGCTCCAGCAAATAGTTTTAATAAAATAATTAACTATTGAGGATTTATCACAAGCCATATCTAGTGCTAAGTGCAATACATTTACTAACGTATTTAACTTTTGCAAGAGTTATTATTATTAAACATCTACAGACAAAGAAGCTGGAACTTAGAGAGCAAATTATTTAAGGTCACACAACTTCCAAAGAGGCAATCAGAATTCAAACCTAAGTCTGGCAGCCTGGAGGATGCATTTAACCAAACATCTCCTCTATCTATCTTATAAGTGAACAAAATGAGTAGAGCTAATAGTAAGAATAGGTAACACTTATTGAGCATTTATTATGTGCTGGACACTTTCCTTATTACTTTATGTGTAACAATTCATTTATGCATTATAGGAAGCTATGATTGAGTACCATTATTATCCCTATTATAAAAGGACTATGATAAGGCACAGAGAGCTTAAACACTTACTTGTTCAATGCCACACAGCTTGTAAGCTAAAGTCTCAAGTTCTAGACTACCTAGTTCTCAGATAACGTTAATTTTTTTTCTATTCAAGCTTTTCACAATTGGGCAGCAAGAATCTTGAGAATATATTCTTTTTTATTGATCCATAGTATGCATATGTATTTATGGGTACATGTAGTATTTTGATATTCACACAATGTGTAAGGATCAAATCAGTATATCTAGAATATTCATTATCTCAGACATTTATAATTTATCATTTCTGTATGTTGGGAACATTTCAAATCTTCTCTTCTAGTTATTTTGAAATATACAGTGTATTGTTGTATACTATAGCTACCTTAATGTTCTATTTTCTTTGTACTGAGTAGAGATTAATCATAATTTTAAGGTTTGGTTGAAGTGGGGGGCCCAATGAAAAACAAGTAAGAGGCTTTTGCAGTTATCCAGGTATGAAGTATGAATAATTACTTTTATTATAGTAGAATTTGAAAGAAAAATAACTAGTTTAAATTTCAAATTAAAATAATAAACAATCACAATTTATTAATGGAAAATGGCTACAAGTTTCTGAGGCATGCAAATTGCTGGTGCTGTTCAGTGGCACTGAGAAAAGGAAAGGTCACTGAGAAATTAAATTCATTGGTAATTAATACTTATATTTATTAGCTACACTTGTGTTGTTCTGTCATCACTTGGGTTGATAGAAAGCTTTTTGCAATATTGTATTTGTTTATAAAAAGAAGAACAGAAGACGGTATCATAATGGAACAAATGTTAGAAGCTGGTTTTGCTTCAATTTCATGTCATTTACTAAACATATGACATTGAAAGAATCACTTATTCCTGAACATCAGTCTTTTCAGCTATGTAATATGATACCTTCACTTACAGAAAAGCTACAAAGATCAAAACAACTCAAAAGTGGAACATTGCTTTACAAGATATAGAGATATGAAAAATGCAACGATTGTCACTATTTCTATGTCTAAGCCATTACTCACAGAATGCAGACACCTTAGTTTTACTATCTCTAAATAATATTCTTGATGGTGGTTGGGCTCATATCTCAGCTCCACCATTTACTTTATGTTTGATCTTGAGCAAATTACTCAAACTCGCTGTGGCTGTGCCTCTTTTATAAAATGGAATGCATAGTAGTACTCAATTCATAAGATTGTATTGAGGGTTACAACACAATAAATGAATGCGTGATGCTTATAAGAGTGTCTGAACCACATAGTATGTCAATAAGTGTCATTATTATAATTATTAATACTAACATTATTAATAACACAATGATATGTTCAGCAATCTAATGATGACATTATGGTCTATGATGGCTACATGGAGTTCTTTAACTTAATATGTACAAAAATTAGCACATCAATTTTCACATATTTCATGGTATTTAAAGATATTCATGATGATCCTCTAAATGTAGCAATTAATCACATAGTTTATATGTTGTATTGCCTTAATTGTACAAATAGGAAAAGTTTATTCATTGCCTTATATGTGTATCCAAAATATGCTCTATTTATTTTTGTCCAACAATAATAATTACTTATCATCCAATTGTTTAAAGTGTTTCTATGACTCTATAGTAAAAGAAGAACAGTTCTAATATATTAGCCCCAGTTTGATTTAAAGGCATAATGACCTTTGTGTTTTTCCCTTTGCTTTCAGTAGGAATGTTGAATAATCCAATGGGAAGGGCATTTTCCTTGACAGATATTTATCACAGTAAAAAAAAAAATGCTGAGACTACAAAATATTTTTAAATGTTACCATGTGAATATTATTTCAGGGCATATATTTCTAGTGTAATGGCATTTGCCATCTGGCATTCTTGCAAATAAGTCTCCTTTCTTCACACACTACATCTTTTTGCCTGTCTTTTCCAGTTTGTGTCTATTCATAATTAATCTCCAGGTTCACGTAATAGACCTCTTCTGCATGTTCTCTTGGCTAAGGAAACAAGTACTCAGGAGTGTAACATCATAGGCAGGGAACAAAGGATTCACATTCCACTCTCTGTGTTAGAGAGCACGGATGTGTTTCTCAGGAGCCAAGCTTCTTAGCAACGAAACGAAGGATTTACAACCCTCCAGCTTTCTCAGCTACCAAAGCTCTTGAAGGCTTTCAAGAGCTGACCTTCTTAGCAAAAGGCTGGATTCTTTTAATACACTCACTTTCAAAAAGTAGCATACCTGTTTTTCCAGTGTGATGTGGATGCTATTAAAAGGGAGTTTCCATGGATACGGACATCAGTGGGTATGAAACAGGATTGTCCTCTTTTCAGACTCATTGTTGCTCCAAATATTCCTAAAACCTAGATCATGTCACTCCTTTTGATCACCTTCTTGTGGCTAGCTTCTTATTTAGGAAGCACTGCCAATGGTGAGTAATGGATACCTTTCTAAGTGTAGGTTCAAGGTATTTGAAAGAGATATAACATGCTTAGGAAGGTCAATTAATTATTAAGTTTATTGAGTATAAGTTTTGTTATGGTTCTTTTATATATAACTTTAGAGAATACATATTAATAAGAGACGCTATCCATTTCTTTTTTTTTTTTTTTTTTGAGTTGGAGTCTCATTCTGTCGCCCAGACTGGAGTGCAGTGGCTGCTCCCGGCCACCGCAGCCTCGAACTGCTGGGCTCCGGCGATCCTTCCGTCTCAGCCTTCCCAGTAGCCGGAATTACAGGCATGTGCTACCACGCCCGGCTGATTTTTTGATTTATTGTAGAGATGAGGTCTCGCTGCCCAGGCGGGTCTCGAACCGGCGGGCTCAGGAAATCCACTCACCTCAGCCTCCCAAAGGCACGGGATTACAGGCTGAGCCACCAAGCCCGGCTCTGTCCATTTCTTTTAAAGTTGCATCAAAGCAACACAAAGTCTCACCTTCTCCTTCTCACTTGTATTTTGGGTAAAATAATTCTACATTTTTAGTGTGCTCTATAATTAGATATTTTGGGAATATGATAAGTAAAGGATGTCAAACTTTCTTTACCAATTCCTAATTGAATGTCAGACGCAACCAAATCAATTCAGTTGTTGAATCTATAATGTATCAGGCAATATGCTTGTCACTGAGACTACTATGATAAAGAGGATACCGACTTTCTCTGGACAACTCATGCAAGAGCTGTACCACCACCTCTTCATAGATATAAGACCTTGCCAGTAAATGTTCCCAGTCTTGAGGAAACAGTTATAAAATATCTGAACCACTTGTCCTTAAATCTATGGTGCAGAAATCCCTCACATGGAAGGAGGGGAAAGGATCCCCAAAATAAAAATAGCATTAGAAAAATAAGTGCCTTGGGGAGGCTGAGGTGAGTGGATTGCCTGAGCCCGTGGGTTCGAGACCCGCCTG
>NW_007259646.1:132481-138823 GCF_000164805.1 Carlito syrichta
AAAAAAAAAAAAAAAAAAAAAGAAAGAAAGAAAGAAAAATAAGCAATTGAGCTAACTTTCTCTATAGCAACAACTTCAATTTGGACAATTTTTCCAAATTCAGGTCAGCAGCATCAAGTATTTATTAACCCATCAAAAAGTAAGGGGAAAAAAAATCAGTCTTTTTTTAAAGATATCTCACATCAAATTGATCAGAATTCAGCTAACTCCACTGAGTTTTAAGAAAATTTAATGTAGTTGAGCATTTGTTCCCCTTACATTGGCTTCTGGTCAAATATAGAGTAAAATATATTTTGTCATATGATGTGCAATTTTAGTTTATTAATAAGAAGAAATATTCATTTATGAAAAAATTTTGATCATTCTTAAAATAAGAAAATTTTACTTTTTATATGCCAATAATCTGGTCTCTTTTAACATTAAATATATGTTAAATTTATTTCACTTGGTGTTTAAGAAAAATCAAAAAATTAAAATACCGCTAATTTTCCTCTAAGTATTAATGTTCCTATATAAAAAGTATGTCTACAAAAATTTACATCTAACTTCTAAGTAGTGACCTAGAAAATTATGGCATCTCATTAATTTATGCATTAGTGTCTATTAGTCTAACACAAACATTAGTCAATCACACAAGATACTTGCCTGATTTTCTTTTTTAAAGTTTCTTTCTGCCTTGGTAATGAAAAGACTAGAAATGCAATATTAAAGACTGACTATTATTCCGATATTCCAAAGTTAACTATTAATTCCCAAACTGAAACTTCAAAACAATGGTTAGATTAAAAGAAAAAAAAATGGCCTTAAATTGAAAGCATGACTTATAAGATTTTTAGATGGTCTTTAAAAAAATAGTCATCATTTGTTTAATAAAATTTGAACTGCATATTTAATATCAATGTTTAAATTGTTTCTATTTAAGTTATGGTAACCCATCACCAAATATTCATTATTGTCAAAAAGCTCCAACTCCTAAAACTTTACCTAATTGCACATGAAGAGAAGCTACATAAAATCAGACTAAAATAGGAGGAAAGTTATCTTCAGATTCTATTCTTTATTTATCATTAAACTGTTAAGAAATCAGTTTCTGTATGCCTTTAAAAGAAATACATTTCACATACACTTTCTTCACTTCCTGCCATTTTCACCTTCTTTGAAAAAGAATTGAGAAAAGGTATTAACTATGCCCTTAAATATCTACCTACATTCCAACCAAAAGTTTAAAGAATGTGAAAGGTGGAGAAAACCTTCACAGAAATTCATAAACCCTTGAAGTACCACAAATGGGCTTTAGGTAGCATGAGCAATTTATTAGATTTATTGCTTGTACTTGTTCACATAAAAGGAGTTATAAGGTATTCTACAAAAGAAGATAAAATTGAAGGTTGTTGGTGTAAACTGTTATTGTTGTAAATTAGCCAAAAGAGGGATGTGACCCAGGAATAAAGATGATGTTATTTTATCTTTTCTGTCACCTGGATATGTCTCTTGTTTGAGTCATCTCTGAGTATTTTCCATTGTCTTATCTTTCATCCTTGTCGTGAAAGCACTCTTATTGTTTAGTAAGCAAAATTAGGGCAGCTGAAGTTTATAGAGCCAATGGCTGACAAACAATAAGGTCAATGTCTGTCCCATCCTGGAAAAATTGAGGTTAGAGCAGGTGAAATTATCATTCTGTTTTGTTTTTATGGCTCTAATAGAAAGCCACAGAGTCCCTGACCTCTGCTGCCAGTCATGTCTTACTCTAATAGCAACGTGTAACCTTTGACACTCAATTAAAACAGGAAATAAGGCAAAGAATGGGTCAATATGCATGTTTGGCCAATACAAGGCTTCAAAATACATTCCAAGGGGCTTTCAAGGGAGCCATAACCCTTACTCATCTGGCACTCGGGCATTAAAGTTATAGTCAGTAAAGTAAAAAAGAAAAAAAGCATAGAAACAAACAAAATAACCTGTACCATTTTTTTTTCTAACCCTGAGACCTGTGTATTGAGGTATCTCACAACTTAACAATTCACACATATACTTTCTGATTATTGAAGAGATGTGCTGCAGCTAATCAACTGGATGGGACAAAACAGATGCTTCGGACAGCGAAGATTGTTGGCTTGTACAGGCAGATCTTTTTGTTTAATGTGAATTTATTTTATAATAAAAGAGAACAAGAGTGAATTTTTAAAATATGGAGTAATAGCAGCCCTGTTTCTGAGAAGAATTCAATGTACGAATGTCGGTGTTGGTGATAGGATTGGTGATCAATCGAAAAGGGGGCCATGTTATAGACAACAGGTGTGCCATAAGACTGATGTATCTTCCAAAATGACAATTTTGTGGAGGGCAAATGCTTCTCATATATGTTCAAAGATACTATCTCATGTTTTCTTAAAAAAAATTGTAGGAAAATGGGGACAAAAAATATATGAGAAATAAAGCTTTGGCAAAAACAGCATAATCTTGGTCTTGGTTACTAGTTCTGGGTAAAAATCCTAATTTTCTTTCTGACTAGAAAAATGCGCTTGACTATATAAAATGTTCCTTAATCTATCATTTTCAGTGAACTGGGATAATAATTTATAATTTTGGTGCTTTTTTTCTTTTTATATTGTTTTTAACTAAATTAGATGGTTCTCATTTAATTATTCAGCGACTAGAATAGGACAGGCTTAAAAATAAGTCTCTTTCCTTCTCATAAACTTATTATATGTGTTTCTCTACTGAAAAAAAAATTGACTTAATTCAATGTGATCTTATTTATTGAAGCTCCAGAAATACAACACCATCAGTAGTATTTCATACAAAGCATACCTATGTTTTAATTTCAAGTAAAATAGTATAGACATGGTCTGGCATACACAACACACACACACACACACACACACACACACACACACACACACACACTGGAAGAAATCTGGCAACATGTATATAAAATATATGTTGCAGCAATCTATGGTAGTTGGAATATGTAATCTTTTTCTTATTTTTAGCTTCTAAATTACACTTTTACTGCTTTGTAATAATAACACAAAAGACAATAACTAATGTTGCAAATTTATTTTAAAAGTATATGTTAGATTGATGATTCTTATATAGCCTCTTACTTAAATATTACCAATGTTAGCACCATCTCTTGTCTTTAGCACTCAATAGATCATTAATTTCCACATGCATATGTTAATTGATGGCAAATGGTTCTGTTCTGCATGCCAGCTGAGGCTAGTCTCATCTCATTTAAAGTAAAACTGTAGCATATTATTGCTTTAGTATGATGAATGTAATCTTGGACTCTGCTAGTATTTTGCTTAGACTTAGCATTAGATCTGTAGAAAACTGAGATGGGCTTTAATTTCTCTTGTGAGCACTATTTATGTAAGTTTATTTTAAATACTCTACTTGATTTGTATAAATAATTTGGTTGCCTCTCTTTATTATATGTATTCACTGGAACTTTTAAGTAACATTGTGATCTTTTTTGCAGATTTGTAGAATTATCTTGTGGAAACAGCTGGATCTGGTGAATTTTGGAACGCTGACTCTCTGTCAGTTTTCTTTATTGTGTCAATGGAATGAAACTTTCCATTTATCCTGGAATCAGTTTTGGTAAATTATGCTTTCCTGAAATAAACTATCAAATTTATTGCATATAATTTTGCAAACCCTTTAAAGTTTTTACTATCTTGGTTATTTCCTCCCCTTTACTGATTAATTTTGCAAGTATGTATTCCCTATTGTTTGCTTAATTAAATTATTCTTAGTTATCCTTTTCATTTTTTTCAGTCAAGTTTATTAGTTGTATTGTTTTCTAGCTTAAGCCCTACTTTTTTTTTCAATAATTTATTAATTATTCTCAATTCTGTGGGTACAAAGTTTGTTATAGACCTGTAAGTTCTATACATTGCTTATGCTGTTTAAGTTTTTTATATTCTTGCTTTTTTGATTATTTGATCTATCTATGACAGATAGGATGTGATAAAGTATCTATTCCATTTGTGTTTTTTCCTATTTTGCTTTACATCTCTTATAGCTTTTGCTTTAAGACAGCTTATACAATGCTGTTTGGTGAATAAATATTCATAACTGTCCTGTCATCAGTGTAAGTTGTAGCCTTTAGAAATATAAACTTCCCTCTTTTGCTTGTTTAACACTTTCGTGACTGAATTCTACCTTGTTGTTACCAATTTTGTGTTCTCCCTTTTTTCATATGCCTATCATATCCTTGACCTTCAACGTTTCTGAATGACTTGGCTTCCATAAGTTTCGAACCTAGAATTCCTCAGCAAGCAAAACTAATAGTAAAACATTATACCAAATAAATACTCTCTCAAACATAAAAGATTCCTTGCACTTCCATGTCCTCTTTCTGAGGGAAGTGAATATTTGCATTAATGTACGTTACACAAAAATCCAAGGAAAGGAAGATATAGGTCCAAAGAAATAATCTATTTAGTAATGGAAATAAACGCCTGGTTGTAAGCTGTGTAACACCCTTAGAATACAATTGGAGTATGCTAGAGAGGAAAGCCAAAGGGTATATGAAGACAATCTTGGAAAGGGTCATGGATTCCATTAAACAAATTGTCTAATTAAAGTACTATATGTACTAGCAATAGAATGACAGTATGTTACTTCATTCAACAACAACAAAAAAGTAAAAATGTTAAAAAAACTTCAGGGGGAAATATATGCAAATGGCTTATAGTTCAAATATGAAACAAACTAATATAGGCCATAAATTTTGAGCAAATTATATAGTATAAGTAAAGATAACTTCCTTTACTGGATCCTTGAAACTTTCTCATTTAAGTGGCATGAACCTGGTAAAATGGAATTACATTTTCTTTCCACAGATTATAACAAAGGCGTGTGCTCTCAGTATATTTATCAAAATGTTAAAATTCACGTTTTTGTGATATTATCAATGTACAGAATCTATTCAGATTTTGCTAGTTGTCCCATTTGTCTTTATAGCAAATAAAATCCTGAATTGTGTGTTGCATTTGGTTTTCATGTCTTTGACCATAATTTTACAAGTTTTCTTTTACTATGTTTTGTTTTTGTGATCACCTTAGCTTATTCTGTACTTTAACACTTTGAGTCAACTTTTGCTAATGCATTTATATCACACATATCACATACAATTTAGACAGAAATATATATTTTTTCCAAACTTTGCTTAAGTTTAAATCTAAGGTCATTGAATAGTTTCTTCAGTTGCCAATAAACATTTTAAGACAACTCCCCATTTTCTTTTTTCTTTTTTTTGAGTTGGAGTCTCACTCTGTCACCCAGATTAGAGTGCAGTGGCACACTCATGGCCACCGCAGCCTTGACTTGCTGGGATTAGGGCGATCCTTCCACCTCAGCCTTCCAAGTAGCTGGAACTATAGACGCGTGCCACCATGCCCAGCTAATTTTTTGTGATTTACTTTAGAGACAAGGTCTCACCAAGTTGTCCAGGCTGGTCTCAAACCCTAACCTCTGGCAATCCTCTCGTCTCACGTCCCAAAGTGTTGAGATTACAGGCTGAGTCACCGCACCTGGCCCTCCATTTTTTTAGTAGATCTGAATTTTCTTTTTTTGTAACTTCCTAGACATTTGAAGTCATCATTCATTCCAGAATTCCATGCCATAGAAACATGGCTGTGATTTATTTCCATATTTTAGAAGCTAACTTCTTATATATATCCTCAGTAATCCATGAAAATGCAAGCAAGTGTAGAGGATAGAGCAGAAGTGACACCACTGTGGACGCACTGTTTATACACATATATGACTTTTAGAATCCCTCTGCCTTCCAATATAACAGATGGTTCTTTTAAATAGGGCATAATTTTCCATTACTGTATTATCATCCTATCCTACCAAGTTTTAGAGAATGCTAAAAGAGGTTATTTACCATCTTTTCTATAATCTCAGATCTGTTCTACTTATTACTCATGCCTTACATATTAGTATGCTGCAGAGTTTCCCAAGTCTGATGCTATACAATATTATATTCTTTGAGATTTAAGTGGATATATTGCCAAAAAATGGTTCCATGGTCGATAATGTTGGGAAATATCATCTACTATAAATCCTGGGGCATTCTCAAACAGAATAGCCCTGGACACTGAAATTAAAAACAAACAAAAACTTAACACTTGTTTGTTTAATGCAGCATTCATGATATAATCAAAGTACAATTATTGTATTGTTTGTCACTTCAAAATGTATTTAATAAGTTAACCTCACCTGGCTCCTAAATACAAACCTTAGAAGACTCATGACTCATCTATTAATTACTATTAAATAATTATTAGATTTCCCAGATTGCCCTAGAGTATTTTAAGTCAAAAA
>NW_007259646.1:138954-152082 GCF_000164805.1 Carlito syrichta
GCAGGGATCGCCGGAGCCCAGCAGGCCGAGGCTGCGGTGGCCGGGAGCGGCCACTGCACTCCAGTCTGGGCGACAGAGTGAGACTCCAACTCAAAAAAAAAAAAAACAGAGTTTCAATACATAAATTAGATTGTCTATTCCAAGACATGAATCAACATAGCTTCATTCTAACCCCACCCAAAGCTTGCTTTAGACTAAAGGAAAAGATACAATTATTACCTTCAACTTACTGTTCTCCTGGTTCATCTCTCCCCCAGGGACTGATCCCTCTGAGGATTCAGAGGGTGATAAGAGTCTCACTCTGTCACCCAGGCTGTAGTGCAGTGGCACGCTCATGGCCACCCCAATGTCAACCTGCTGGGCTCCAGCAAGCCTTCCACCTCCGCCTTCCAAGTAGCTGGAACTACAGATGCATGCTACCATGCCCGGCTAATTTTTTGATTTACTATAGAGACGAGGTCTCACCATGTTGCCCAGGCTGGTCTCAAACCTTCAGGCTCAGGCAATCTTCTCACCTCAGCCTTCCAAAGTAAAGGACTTTTAATTAAAAAACTGGTTCATATTCTTTTTAGCCTGGCAGATGTTTACAATTTTTGGTCATGATCATACTCTGTTGGTGGGAATCTCTGTAAAAGTTTATTTGCTCCATTAAATGTCATGTAATTACTTGTAACTTCTTTCATAGTTTCTAGGTATCCCATAATCATGTTCAGCTTCTTACTGCTGGTTCCCTCTGCCCAACTAGGTGACTCTGCTGGCCAGGACTCAAGACTGCTCCATCCTGACCTCTGTCCATGGACACATCTGTTCATAGGAATCATGTATGCATCCCTCACCATGATAAACTGAATATACAAGTTAATCCCAGTGTAGCCTTCTATATCCTGCTGCCCAGACCACTTTTATTTTTTTTGCATAAGGGTCAAGAAGCCATCTTAGAGTCTCCAAACTGCAGGGAGCATATCCTAAGCTCTCTGAGAGTTCCATAAAAGCCCTCTTCACTAGATTTGTAGAAGATATTAGCCATACTCCACTGCTCCCCACTGGTGAGAGTAGGGGTGAAAGAGGCACTGTATTGCATAACTGCAGGAAGTGGCGCATGTAAATGACTGAGGGCTGGGAATGAAGGTGTCATTCACAGAAAGGATAGCACCTTCTGAAGTTGTATAGTATGGAAGATTTGTTCATCAAAATTATGTATGAACAAATTCTCTCTCTCTCTTTCCATAGTGTACATAGTTATTCCTTGGTATCCATGGGGGATCGGTTTCAGGATCCCACTCAATACCCAAAACTGAGGATGGGTAAATCTCTTGTATAAAATGGTATAGTATTTGCATATAGACTCCACACATCTGCCAATATACTTTAAACTATCTCTGAGTTACTTATAATAACTAATGCAATGCCTATTCATCACTTCATCATGAATTCAACATGGTACTCCCTGTGCAGCAAATTCAAGTTTTGCTTTGTGGAACTTTCTGGAAATTATTTTCCCCCCAATATTTTCAATCCACAGTTTGTTGAGTCCATGGATGTGGAATCCTTGGATAGAGAGGATTGACTGTATTCTTTAATAAAGTCAGAGAGTACAAAGGTCATGAAATTTGTTCCTGGATATATCCTATGTAAACTTTGCATATGGAAATCTGCCTCCCTCTTCCTTTGATCTAATATCTATTGTGCTTGCGTCATAATAAACAATAAGGTAGAAAAAGCAATTTTCATATCTTGTTAACCAAATATTCTCCAAAATTGTTCAATTATAGAAACTGTCTTCTCCTCACAGAACATTGATTAATATTTTATGGATCAAAGATAATTCATGTAGCAGAGTTTGAGCAATACTAATGTTTCATAATTTGAAGTCACATGTAATAGCCAAGAAAACAATAGTTTTTGTCTGTCTAGAACAGTTTCCTATTCTCTCTTTCTCTCTTTTCTAAAATTTCTTTGGAGAAACTTCCCTTCTTTTCACAGATTAGTGACCTGTCTTCTGTCATAAAATAGAAGTGGGGGGAAAAAATCAAGCCAATGCATTTTTCCACAGGATATTTTAGACAGAGCCATCTCCCAACTTCCATGGCTTTCTTAAGGAGGAATATTAATCTGGGGATAAGGACACTGTAAGTATCTTCACATGAAGAAAGTTTGTCTGCAGAACAAAGTCAATGTGTAGAGTGAGTCAGAGCCAAGAAAGAATACTTTTTGAGTTCCTGGACACCACTGAGCCTCACAAGACAAATATATCACCAAACTTGCTAGTTACACGAGAAAACAATTTTTTTTTCTTTCTCCTAAGATAGCTTGAGTTAGCCCTCTCTCACTTGAAACTAAAAAAATTTATTGATCTGAACATCTTAAATGGACTAAAAGCCCCTACTAAGTTGTTTTCCTTTGGGAAATATCAGATAATTCTTATTTTTTATTTTTCCTCAGTAGTGAGTTCATAGGCATATCACAGGTCAATACTAGCTAGTTCATCATTTTCTTCTAGTCTGTTTCTTATTTTCTGTGAACCTTAATACAAAGCCAGAAGCCCTGCCGGATAACTTTGCTATGCTAATGCCAAATCTGACCCCAATATATCTTACTCTTTGCAGAACATAGTAAGGCAATATCAAAGCAATATTAAATCACTTGGTTTAACTCAAGAGCATAATTTATATTTTGCAGTTTATATCAATTCATGACTGCAACTAAACTAAAGCTAATGACATTTGTACCCGATCTTCATATTTGAAAAGGAGCAAGCATATCAGTTCTAAAGGAATTATATAAAAGTAACTATTCCCACTGGAATTTATTTTCAAAATTTATTTTCTTATGCTCTGATAGGTTTGGCACTATTTGCTATTATCCACTATTATTCTTAGTGGGTGACTTACATGAGTATTAAAATTAGGATGTATTTATAAATACAGAAGAACATGAATAGCCCATTTTAGGAAACTACTTGATATTAAAGACTTTCCTATGTTGGGTCAAAGGATGAGCAACCAGGGGAAATCAAAGAGTGAAAATAAGCTTCAGACTGAGCCAATTTGGGAAGGCATATTTTATTAAATCCCATTGCTTTTAAGATTTTCACAGTTTCCTTTCCTTTAGTGAATTTACTCTTGAGAAAAAAAGATATGTCATTAATAGATAAGGGTGTGTGTGTGAGCACAAGAGGATACACAACCTTTGCAAGTCTTAATTAAAATGCATATTTTCAAATAAGTTGTTACATCAGAAAAGGTAAGCATATATAATGATCTTATTTTTCCACAATTCAGCCTCACTTCATCAAGTAACGACTATAAGCTGCCCCTTGGAAAAGACAAAAGAGAAACAGAAACAGCATAGTATAGCTAAGCAAAGAAAAGTATGGCCCCCGCTAGAATTGTGTACCATAAAAGCTTTGTGAAGACCCACAGAAAACAAACAGTTCTTTCTAAATAAATTTTCACAAATCTTTCTCATGACACTCCTATAATCTCTGGGTCCATTTGTTCAATCTTCTTTTTAATAGGTAGACTCCTGATCAACTTCATTTCATAATTTTACATGGTCACACCGTTTGGTAAAGGGAAATTGGGGTTATGAACATTAACACATCACTATAATGGATAAAATTGGAAAATTTATTTTCATTTTAATTTAAGATCTTTTTCTGAGAAGTGAAATAAGTTCATTCTTAAGGCCTTAACATTGATCTCTTTCTTAGCAGAACAACAGATGATAGAGGCAAAAGAAAGTAGACAGGTTTTTCCTAAGAGAATTTAACCACACAGCTATTAGTGATGGGAAATTCATGTCTATCTCAAAGACTTGTATATTCATAGAATTTTAGAGCTACAGAAAATAGGTAATCACTAAGTCCTACTCCTTTAGTTTACAAATGGGAAAATGAAACTCAGAAAGTTGAAGTGATTTGCTCAATGTCCTACAAGGAGATACTAATAGATCTATACCTGAAGTTTCGTTTGTAGGTTTTTTTCTATAAAACCGTGAACTTGCATATCACTCAATTACTTTAGAGGCCTCCAAAGCCTTACCCTTCCATCTTTGTCTTCTCTAAAATGCTAAAGTCAGAATATTGAGGCTGGTGATGCTGCACATCAGAGCAATTAATCCCATCTAATCAGTGTGCACCGTGTGACCGATCAGTTACCACTTTCCCAACAAAATTATCTAATGCAATAATCAAAATAAAACTTTCTACAAATGCATTTGCTATTGAAAAGTCAAATACCTAGCATGAGTATTGCAAAGACACTCTTAAGATGGAAAACAACTAAAAATTTATTGTCTCGCAAACAATAATTTCATAATAAAAGCATACATTAAATGTCATTTTAAAAGCTGGAAGCTTTTACATCAGAGTATGCACCTTTATCATCTTCAAATTTACAACATCCAAATGTAAACCTGGATAAGATATAAATTCATTTATCTCTGGGTAAACTAAAGTTAAATGCTTTATTTTGATCATTAAGTTTGCCTATGGTTTACAATCTCTTAGCAACACACACTTGTTTTTCTAATTACCAAAATTACTACTACTTGATAAGTTGTCCGGCTCACCTTCATGTTACACCAAGAATTGTTGAGACCAAAAAAAAAAAAAAAAAAAAAAAAACTCATTGTATTGAATATTACCCAACTCCAATGATGGTATCACTACCAGAAGTCATCTCTTAGTTTCAGCTTGCAGTTCCTTCTACTACTAGTCATTAAAGTATCGTTTCACCTCCAACAAATGAATCCTTTGTTCTTCCCTGATGTCGAGTGTTATTTTGTAAGTGCCTGGCAATAGCTATGCACAAAAATTTTTACTCTTCTTTACCAAGTATGGAAGAAATAGAAATTGAGGTGAGTTCCTACAGTAGCAAGCACAAGGAATCATAAGGAATCGAGTGGGGTTATTTCCACAGTCATTTGTTCCTCTCAATTGACGAGACTCTTATATCACGATGAGTTCTTTCTTGTAAGGGCTGGCATCACTTGAGAAAAGAATTGGGGCAAAGGATGCAGCATCCTCAGCTGAGGTCAGGAACACTGAAAGGAGATTTTAATGGATTAAGTATCAAAATGTCATGGTAGGTATCTTTTCAAGTATTTAGCAGAGAAAGCAATTTGCAAGCAGGACAACCTGATTTCTAACTTCTAGCAGTTTCTCCTTCCACTCATGATCCTGACTGTTCAAAATTAAATGACAATAAAGATAAATGCGATGTGTTAAGTTGTCTCTGAGCTATCGGAATCAGATAAGAGGTGTGCAGCATTGTGGGGAGATCACATAAGATTGCGATAACTCAAATGCCCGATTTGTCAAATGGCTCCTTCTGCCTGTGCGGAGAGCTGAAGCATTTTCATGAGCTTGAGATCAAGACCCTAAATAAGTACTAGAAATAACTATTTGCTTTGTGGGCAAACAAAGATAAATGTGTTTTGAATTATGAAGAGGAAAAACTAAGTGTGATTAAGCTTACATATTTTCAATGTGCGTTTCTTCAGGAATAAAATCAACATTTTATTCCCTCCCCCCATTATTCTGTATGCTATTTTTAGTCTCAGTGAAAGTAACAGTATAGCCCTTGGCATCTATATAACACAATTTGTCCAAATATGCAGTAACATTATGGATAGAAATAGTTTAATTAGGGCCGGCCTGTAATCCCAGCACTTTGGGAGGCCGAGGCGAGAAGATTGCCTGAGCTCAGGGGTTCAAGACCACCCTGGGCAATTTGGTGAGACCTCATCTCTACATAATTAAAAAAAAAAAAGCCAGGCATGGTAGCACGTGCCTATAGTTCCAGCTACTTGGAAGGCTGAAGTGGAAGGATCGCCTGAGCCCAGCAGTTTGAGGCTGCCGTGGACACAAGCATGTCACGGCACTCCAGCCTGGGTGACAGAGTGATACTCCAACTCAAAAACAAAAAAAAGAAATAGTTTAATTAATACTTGCAATACATATTTTATATAAAGGAAGGATTTTTTTTACATGTGTTTTTTGTTGTCGTTGTTTTTATTTTTGTTTTTTTGAGTTGGAGTGTCACTCTGTTGCCCAGACTGGAGTGCAGTGGCATGATTACGGCCACCGCAACCTCAACCTGCTGGGCTCACATGATCCTTCTGCCTCAGCTTTCCAAGTAGCTGAAATTACAGGCACACACTACCACACCTGGCTAATTTTTTATTTATTATAGAGATGGGGTCTCAGCAAGTTGCCCAGGTTGATCTCGAACCAGTGGGCTCAGGTAATCCTCTTACCTTGGCCTCCCAAAGTGCTGGGATTATAGACATGAGCCACCCCGCCCAGTCTATTTGTTTTAAAGATGAAATCAAGTAAGATAAGGTTGACAAAATCATACAGATGCATCAGTTGTGATTGCAACTTGCTGCCCTAGTCAACATTATATTTGTATCAAGTCCAGAGATTTGGTAAATAGTTAGGCTGAATATATCACTAAAGAAGTTTAAAAATACTCTTTCTACCTGCACTTTAGCCATTAGCTTACATGTAGCTTTTCTTACTAAGCCACTAAGTCTCTCTTGCAACACTCTTTTTTGCTTGGAGAAATGCAGCTCTCTTGACAATTAAATATATTGAATTCTCAGTATTAAGACAGAATTTTGAACCAAAATGAACCTTGTTCCTGAACTGAGAAAATGTATATTCAAGTACTAAATCATAAATCCAACATAAGGGCTAGTTTGGATGAGCAATCACCTCTCAAATGATTGTCAAGTGAAGTCATTTAAAAATTAAATGTTTTTATAAATATATAATAGTCAGAAATACTGGAAACTAGGTGAAACTTGAGTGTAAGCACCAGTGGAAAAGAGCTCAGGACTATTCCCAGAATAACTGATGAGAGGAAAATGGTTAAAAAATTCAAGAGCATTGGGATCATGCTCAAGAGCTCTGAAATCATTAGTTTTCCGATAGTCAGAATTTGGACAGATCAACAAGTCCAATAAATATTCCTCAGTGTCTTCTCCCTACCATTGAACTCTTGATGGCATCAGAAGTAACCAGCATCTGTCCCTCAAAATGCAACCCTCAAGAAAGTTCTCTCCCTCTCAGCAAGTGATTGATTGGATGTGGACTGCACCTCTTGTGTATATATCATATATTTTCTGACTTAAGAGCCTATGTTCAGGTTGTCCAGACATGTCTTATTTTTCCTCCTATTTCTCTTCTACAGTATTTATTATTTTGGGTTTCCACACTTTTCTAATGTGAGGGAAAAGGCTTCCATAGAAATTTTGAAAAACCCAGTTTTATAACAAATAAAAAGAACAGCCCAACCTCATGTAACACTGAACATATCTATATTAAAAAGTTGTACTTTATGTGTGTCTGAAAAATCTGAAGCGCAGGAAAGAAAGAGGTTTTAAAAAACAATTGTTACCATTGGGTATCATAGTAGTCTATATTCAAGTCTATAACAAGTATAAAAAGAGTGTAGTAAACAATACTTATGGATTTCCAAACATAGGTAAAAAGGAGTTAGAAGAATGACACCGTGTGTGTATGAGTGTATGTATGTGTATTTAACAGCACCATTATTTTTGCCATTGGGTTCAAATTCTATTTCAAATAATGTTAGGATGTGAGCGGACTGAGAAAGTTCTGCTAAACCAGTATCTACACTGAAGAGAGTGATTCTCTAAATATATATATATTTTTATTGTAAAGTTGTGGAACACATGTGAAGATTTGTGACATAAGTAAATTGCGTGTGGGTGAGGTTTGGACTTCTATCCAGGCTTCTCTCCATGTCTATTTCTCTCTGGAAATGGACATGGTACCCAAGGTGGTTGTGTGACCCCTTATCCACACTCCTCCCTCTCCTTGTTCATGCACTCAGCTCAGTTGTTCCCACATTTGTGCTCACATGCCCAACGTTTAGGGCCCACTTACGAGCGAGAGCATGTGGTATTTAGTTTTTTGTTTTTGTGATAGTTCACTTAGAATGGCAACCTCCAACTGCATCCATGTTGCTGCAAAGTACATGATACTGTTCTTTTAAGGGCTGCCTAATATTCCATTATGTATATGTACTATATTTTCTTTCTCCAGTCTACTTTAATGGGCATGTGGGTTGGTTCCATGTTTTTGCTGTCGTGAATAGTACTGCAATGAACAGATATATGCAGGTCTCATTTTGGTAAAGTGATTTATGTTCTTCTGGGTATATTCCCAGAAGCGGAATTGCTGGATCCAATGGTCACTCAATTTTTAGTTCTTTCAGAAAATGCCACACTACTTTCCACAAAGGTTGAACTAGCTCACATTCCCACCAACGGTGTAAAAGCATTCTCTTCACTCCACAGCCTTGCCAACACCTGTTGTTTGGACTTTTTAATGATAGCCATCCTGACCAGTATATGGTGGTATCTCATTTTAGTTTTGATTTGCATTTCTCTGATGATTGGTGAAGATGAGAATTTTTTCATACATGTATGTTGGCTGCTTGGATGTCTTCCTTTGAGAAGTGTCTGTTCATGTCTTTTGCCCACTTTTTAATGGTGTTATTTGTTTTGTTTTGTTTTGAGTTCTTTGTAGATCCAGAATGTCAGGCCTTTGTCAGATGCATAGCTTGCAAATATGTTTCCCCTTCTGTGGGCTGTCTCTTTACAAAGGGAGTGATTTTTAACCTAACCTTCCAGTTCCCTAAAATATGTCATTATTCAAAACCTCAGAAAGCACAAGTAGTTAGGTAACTCGGTAAAAGCAAAGTTGGGCTATAATGTTTCAGGGATAGCGACAGGAGATACACATTCAAAATGAAGGATCAGTATAGCATATGTTCTCAATTAAGGAAGATTTCTATTAATAGCATTTACTTATTCACTCATTTACCCAGAAGCTAAGAATATATATTGATTACTCAGCATAAACTAGGCACTTTTCTAGGTCTAGGAGATATATCAGTAAATAAAATAGTCAGAAATCCCTCACTTCATGAAGTTTCTGTGGGAAAGACAATGTAAAAGTGAATAAGTCTATATAGTAATATAGAAGGTGAAAAGTGCTATTGAGAAAATAAAAATGAGAAGGAGGATCAAGAGGCCCACTTAGGGAGTGGGGTATAATTTAAATAAGGTGGTTGGCGAGGAGCTTTTAAAAAGATGACAGTTTGGCCAAGACTTAAAGAAGGTGAGAAAGCTCTCCATGTGGATAGATTGAGGAATAATGTCATAGGAAGGGGATATAAGCAAATACAATATTGCAGAGATGGAAGTCTGCCTGAGAAGATAATATTGAAGATTAGTATGACGGATAAAAAGCAGGAAGGGTAGAAAGTCGTAGGTGAGGGAGTCAGAGATATAGTAAAAGGCAGAAGGGCAAATCATGTAGCGTTTTTAGGATATTTCAAAGGCACTAGCTTCAATTCAAAATAAAATCTTATTGGAAGGATTTGAGCAGAGGAGTGACTTCTGCTGATACATGTATTAGAACTACTCAGAATACTTTGTTGAGAAAAGACTTTAAGGAAATAAAATCGAAGCCAAAAGACCAGTTAGGGAGCTATTACTAAAATCCAGGGTAAGGTGTTTGTGGCTAGAACCAGGATGATTGCAGAAGAGATGGTGAGAAATAAATTCTAGATATGTTTTGAAGATGGACAATAGAATTTGCAGATAGGAAGTATGAGATAAGAGAAACAAAAAAAGGAAACAAAACCCTTGGGTGAATGCAAGATATTCTGGTCTGAGTAATTGAAAGTATGACATGAAATTACCACCAACTGAAGTGGGAACAATTGTATTAGGACATAATTTGCATGAGAGTAGAAAATCAGGAGATCTGGCTTGCACCTGCTAAATTTGGGCACCTTTTCGGTATTGCAGTAGAGTTGTCTGGAGTCCGAAGTGAGATCCACACTAGAAAGAAAATGTTGTTAGCCAAGAAAATGTTGTTAGTACAGATGGTATTTAAAGCATAAAGCAAAATAAGATTCCCAAAGCAATATAGATAGAAAAAAATGGCTAAAAAATCTAGCAGTTCAACATTAAGAGATAAAGAAGACAAGAATAAAACCATTAGGAAGAGGAGAGTAAAAGGCCGAAAATGAAGTAAAACAAAAAATCAGAAGAAATGTGGTATCAAAAAGTCAAGTAAAGAGAGCATTTTAAGAACAGAATTAGACTGGGCATGGTGGCTCACACCTATAGTCCCAGCACTTTGAGAGACCAAGGTGAGAGGATTGTATAAGTTCACAGGTTCGAGACCAGCCCGGGCAGCTTGACAAGATCTCATCTCTACAATCAATCAAAAAATTAGCTGGGCATGGTGGTGCATGCCTGTAGTTCCAGCTACTTGGAAGGCTGAAGAGGAAGGATCACCTGAGCCCTGCAGGTCGAGACTGCGGTGGCCATGAGCATAGAATTGCACTCCAGTCTGGGCGACAGAGTGAGACTCCAACTCAAAAAAAAAAAAAAAAATCAGAGTTGTTGTTAGTTGTGTCATATGTGGATAATAGGTCAAATAACCTGAGAATCAAAGCTTGTCCACTGGATTTAGCACTGTAACATCATTGATAACCGTGTCAGATTGTAGCTTTACTAAGAGGTGAGGGCTGCTGATAGAATGGGAGAGAAAGAATAAGAGACAGAAAGTGTAAACAACGGTTTTAAGGAATTTGCTACAAGAGTGAGCAAACAAATAGGGTGATAGCCGTAGAGTGGTAGGGATGAGTAATTATTTTTTAAATAGTAGCATGCTACTTTAGAGAGCAGCACTATGATGGGAATGTTCCAGTACAACGGGGAAATTTGGCGATGGAAGACAGAGAGTGACGTTTTTGCGTTAGCAGGAAAGGATGAATCTAGTCTATAAGTGAACGGGTGAGACCTAGAGGCATGATGAGCTAGCTCATCATCTATGGGAACCAACAGGGAAGAAGATCACATGCAAACAGATGCAGATGAAAGATATTTGAAAGAAAAGCTAGTAAAATTTTTCTTACAACTTCCAATTTTCTGATTATTCATTGACATAGTCTAGCTGTGTGCCTGATGTTGGCCCAGGATAAATTTCATGGAAAGTCTGGGAACTGAGAGGCTAAGGTGTGAAGGTTTATCTATTATATAATCATCAATAATGAAGATAGGAGCCATTGTAAAGATTGAAATAGAAACTAAGAATCTTCAGAGTGAGATGAATCACTCTGAAATAAAGGAGTGATTGCAACAAAGAGGGGCTCATGGGTGGTATAGTTTGACAATATGAGTTATATACAGGGTGTTTTAGAGAGCAGAGAGAAGAAATCGTTTGAAAGTAGCAATGATTAATTAGGACACCTACCCCAACTCTAAGCTCCATGGTAAGAAGAAGTATGGGAGAGAAAAAAATTGCTATTTAATAACTCTGTAAGGGAGACCAGAGTCTTGGGGAATATCAGACTGTTACCAGCAATAAAGTAAAGGTGGTTCATTTTCCAGAAATTACATGGATAAATTACTTTATCAATAATTAAAAGTAGAGTAGTTTGAAAATGTTCGATTTATTTTTAAATCAGTGCTTTGTTTACTTTTTCCATTTTTGCTATTTATATTTTTGCTTTGGGATAGAGTTGATTTTGTTTGGGAAAAAAATTGTTGCCTCCGATCATAGTCCAGAAAGATGTTTTCTCAAGAGGATGAAGTCATGTGATAACTTTTTAAAATTCAATTATCAATGATCTTTAGAAAAAAAAAAAATCCCTAATGTATTGAAAATGTTCTAAAGGCACTTTCTGGTGAAATCCTAATGGCAAATATTAGACTATACACAAGAGAACCTAAAAAATGATGCTGGGTATGTTTATATAGATAAAGGGAGACAAAAAGCTGACGAAGTGGGATTCTTTACACTCTTTTTTCTATTTTGTTTTTCCTTAACCTCTAATTTTTTTTCCTCAAGTTCATCGCCATTCCTTTGTATTTTTCCCACTTTTCCTTTTAATTTCTAACTGTCCTTTTCCTTCTTAACGCCTATCCTCTCTCCCTATGTGTTTTCATGTTTTTTCTCCCTTTCCAGAATTCTATCTTTCAAATATACTTAAGCAGTCAGTTCTTTTCTACCATCTTCCTTATTTTTATCCTTCCTGCTGGCATTGTAGGACATTTGTAACTTTACATGAGATTCGAGCAATGTGCATTCATTTGGGCTCATGGAAAGGTATTGTCCACTATTCCTAGCATTTACAGGCAAAGTTCTCTCATTAATAATTCTAACCTCACTTGATACTACCAAGTTAGTAAGCAGTGTGCAGTGACATTTCAAATACATTTAGAATTTATAGCATTTGTAGAAATGAAAACAATTTTTCTGATTCATTCTGCTTTTTTCTTTAGACAAGAATGAAACTGAAACAGAGATGATGAGTCACTGAAAAGTTCACTTTATTCTTTTAATAAGCAGAAATATTTAACACAATTCAAGAAAATGTATTTTTTAAAATTTTTTGAAACATTTTATTTATATTAGTGCTCTACTTTCCAAACAACCTAGCAATTTTTTTGAAAAGCCACTTTTGGTAAGTTATTAAATATAGCATCCCATAAATACTTCAAAGAATATTCCATAATATTTCTGACATATTATTATGTATTCTGGGTTGGTAGAGTTATAGCTAATTGCTAGACTAGATGAGACAGATTGTTTCATTATGAATCCTAACAGTGTCACCTACTAGCTAAATAACTTCTCTTTTTCTTATGAAAAATATGGGCAATAGTACTTTTCTCTTTTTGTCTCTTTGTTGGGAGGATTACAATAACACACATAAAGCAATGAAAATTGTCTGGCAAATAAACAGTGATAACAATAAAATTCAGCCTTTGTTGTTGTGTAACACTTTGATATTTGTCATGTTCATCGATGACAAAGAAAGGAGAAGACTTCAGAGTCTTAGCCACAATTTTTCCTCACATTTGTTTAATGGATAAGCATCTATAAAGGCAAACAAGCCTGGCTCGGTGGCTCAGCCTGTAATCCCGCGCCTTTGGGAGGCTGAGGTGAGTGGATTGCCTGAGCCCGCGGGTTCAAGACCCTCCTGGGCAGCAAGACCTCATCTCTACAATAAAGCAAAAAATCAGCCGGGCGTGGTAGTGCATGCCTGTAATTCCAGCTACTTGGAAGTT
>NW_007259646.1:152102-166213 GCF_000164805.1 Carlito syrichta
CGGGGGCGGGAGCGGCCACTGCACTCCAGTCTGGGTGACAGAGTGAGACTCTAACTCAAAAAAAAAAAAAAAAAAAAAAAAGGCAAACAAATGAAAGAGTACAGTTAATTAAATGAATATTAAATCAATTTGTATGGCTTCCTGAGTTATTACAGGCACATGTTTGAAGGTATAACATTAGGTAACACCTAGAATAATAAAAGTAAAAGATGAATGAAGTGAATGAAATAAATAGAATAAAATGTTTTCTGACTCCAAAAAAGTACTCATTTGTATTTGTATTAATATTGAGGGATATTTTCTCATGTTCAGTCAAAATATTAAAAATGAGTATTTTATATGTTTTGTTACAAATAGATATGCTTCTATTCTTAAGTGTGTTAGGAAATATATAGGATATATCATGTAATTAATTGTCAGATTCTATAAATAAACATTTTAATGTCTAAATTCAAACTATGAGTGAATTCGAATTATCACCATGATATAGATTTCAACTAATAACTAGATGTGAATAACATAGATGAGACATTTCCTGTCCATCTTTCAACATAAATTATAGAAAGTTTGCTTGTGCATTACCTACCTAATTTTCATGGTTATATTTTTAAAGCAAAATTGGGATGCATTATCTAATAAATCTAACTGTACTTTTTAAAATAATTGAGGTATGGAATATAGAAGAAAAGTCAGGACATATAAATTGATTTCGGTGTTCTCTCTAAAGTCACTTGACAGAATATGTAAGCCTAATTTTAGCTAATAATCCCAGTACATGAATATCAAAAAGATAGTCAGGTATATTAAGCAAAAATCCTGTTTCTCAAAGTCTGTCTACTTTGTTCAGGACATATTTTTCTCTCCATGTGGTACTATCAGTTGTAAGTTCATGCACTGAACTCAAAATGAGCTCCTCTATCCAGTTGTCATCTTTCTACCTGGCCAATTATTGATTTCTAAGATTCATTAACAAATTAAGTGTATTTAAAAATTCTATTAACTTAGATAATACTTTGACTTAGGCCAGGTGTGGTGGCTCACGCCTATAATTCCAGCACTTTGGGAGGCTGAGGTAAGAGGATTGCCTGAGCCCGCGGGTTTGAGACCAGCGTGGGCAACTTGGCGAGACCTCCTCTCTATGATAAATCAAAAAATTATCCAGGCATGGTGGTGTGTGCCTGTAGTTCCAGATACTTGGAAAGCTAAGCAGAAGGATCGCCTGAGCCCAGCAGGTAGAAGCTGTGGTGGCCGTGAGCATGCCACTGCACTCCAGCCAGAGTGACAGACTGAGACTCCAACTCAAAAAAAAAAAAAAAAAAAAAAAAAACTTCACTTGATCCTTAAAAAAACACTAGGTATTTGGGTTAGAATTATATAAGAAAATTGAGATTTGTTGAGATTAGATAATTTGCCAATGCTATTAAGTGTTGATATTGGAGTTTGAATCCCAGAACCTTGCTTATTAACCACTCTGTTCTATTATTCTAGCTTGGCTATAAACTGTTTGACCTTACAAAATCACAGATGGAAAGATACATAACCAAGGTCTCAGACATTCTGCTTTTGAGGAATATCTGATTATATTAGGAAGGAACGGATCTTAACTTCTCAAAGCAGTAGTTAATTCTGTCATACAAAATATTTGTTTTCAAAAATTCTGTATGGCTGGTCCCTAATGGCTGCTTTTAACCTTAACTCGTTGCTCTTTATAACCAGAATACTATTCAAATAGACTCAACACTTTAAAAAAGACTATTAAATAGCTTTTAATAAAATTTATTATAAAGTAAAGATTACAAAGTATCTGGCCAGGTTCGGTGGCTCAGCCTGTAATCCCGCGCTTTGGGAGGCCAAGTTGAATGAATTGCCTGAGCCCGCGGGTTCGAGACCCACCTGGGCAACTTGGTTAGACCTCAACTCTACAATAAATCAAAAATCAGCTGGGCGTGGTAGCGCATGCCTATAATTCCAGCTACTCCAGAGGCTGAGGCGGAAGGATCGCTGGAGCCCAGCAGGTCGAGACTGCGGTGGCCGGGAGCGGCCACTGTACTCCAGTCTGGGCGACAGAGTGAGACTCCAACTCAAAACAAAAAACAAAAAAAAATTACAGAGTATCATCAAATAGCCAATTTCTACTATTCATCTCATTTTCCAATTTTTCTTCCTACCCTCCCCCTCTTTTTTTCTGAAAGCCTTGAAGTCAGTTCTTTTTTCTCCCCCAACTCTCATAACACCTTCTACTTCTGAGAATTCTACTCTTTAGATGAAATGTTTTCTATTCCATCTTCTCACATCCTCTCCAAACTAAGGTCTTCCTATCAGCTTTTCAGGTTTTTGTAAGCATTTAATCAGAAATCTATTCTCTTCAGTACAGTAGGGAGGACAAAAGAGAGTTGAGAGGTGGAAATAAGTGCACACACACAACACATATGAACACATGTACACACCTCCGTACACTGATGTCAGTTTCTCAACAGCAAGACTTTTCCTTGGGAGATTTGAAATAAAAAATTCCTCTGGTTAATATTTCTGCCCTCTTACATTAGTAAGTTTATTAAATCAGGGAAGTCAGTGAAAGAGAAAATAAAATCTGGGTATTTTTGCAAAAGGAAAAAAAACTCTTGCTATACAGAGTGAGACTCCAATTAAAAAAAAAAAAAGACCAATCACAAAAAGCTTTTATCAATGTTTTCTTCTAGGAGTTTATCCAGAGTATACATTTAAGTCATTCTAAGTTGATTTTTGTATATAATGTATGATTCTTTTGAATTTGGATATCCAATTTCTTCTAGAAAGGCCACCAGAGCCTCGACCTGCTGGGCTCAAGTGATCCTTCCACCTCAGCCCTCCAAGTAGCTGGAACTACAGGTGTGTACCAATAAGTTCAGCTAATTTTTTGATTTATTGTAGAAAAAGTTCTCTCCAAGTTGCCCAGGCAGGTCTGTAACCCATGAGTTCAGGCAATCTTCTTGTCTCCACCTCCCAAAGTGCTGGGATTACAAGCTTGAGCCATTGCACCCAGCTATAATATATTTTAAAATCATAAAGTGTGATACCTCCAGCTTTATTCTTCTTGCTCAAAATTGTTTTGACTACACAGGGTCTTTTATGGTCAAAAAATCAATTTTTAGAATTTTTTTCTATTCATATTTAAAATACCATTGAGATTTTCATAGTAATTGTATTGACTCTGTAGATCACTTTAGAAAGTATATACATTTAACAATATGAATTCTTCCAGTCTGTGGACACAAGATAACTTTTTTTATTTTATTTGTATCTGTTTGAATTTCTTTAATCAATGTTCTATAGTTTTAAGTATACAGGTCTTTTATCTCCTTGGTTAATCTTATCCATAAGTATGTTATTATTTGTTATGCTATTATGAATGGAATCATTTTAACATTTGATTTTTTGATATTTCACTGTGAGAGTATAAAAATACAACTGATATTTATTTAATTTTGTGTCCTGCAACTTTACTGAATTCATTTTTAGTTAGAATAGCTTTTTGTGGAGTCTTTAGGGTTTTCCATGAAAGATTGTGTCATCTGCAAATAGATAGTATTACTTCTTCCTTTTCAATTGAAGTATCCCTCATCTATTTTTCTTTACTGATGGCTCTTTCCATGACTTTCAGTATTATATTAAATAGATATACTAAGAGTGAGCATTCTTGCTTTGTTCTTGATCTTAGAGAAAAAGCTTTCAGTTTTTTACCATTGAGTATGATGTCAGCTATGGACTTTTTATCCATGGCCTTTACTGTTCAGGTAAGTTCCTTTAATACCTAATTTGTTGATACATTTTATAAAACAATGATGATTTTTTTTCAAATGCCTTTTCTGTATTTATTTAGATGATTATGTGATTTTTATATCTTATTACATTTATATTATACATTTGTATTTTACATTTAAGTCTACAATCCATTCTAAGTTGACTTTGTATATGATGTATGATAAGGAGATATCCAATTTCTTTAACACTATTTGTTGAAGAAAGTATCCTTTCTCCATTATGTATTATTGGTATATTTGTTAAAGATCAATTGACCATATATGCCTGGGTTTATTTCTGGGCTCTCCCTTCTGTTCCATTAGTCTTTTTGTGTTCCATTTTTCTTCTTCTCTTCCTTCGGTTTTTGTTAATCCTTATAATAAAATGTAGATATTTTTTATCATATTTGAAAAGTCTCTTAATTAAATGTTTCATTTAAAAAATAATTTAAGTCAAGGTATGGTGGCTCATGCCTGCAATCCCAGCACTTTGGGAGGCAGAGCTGAGAGGATTGCCTGAGTCAGGAGTTTGATACCAGCCTGAGCAATGTGGCAAGATCTCATCTTTAAAATAAATCAAAAAATTAGCTGGCATGGTGGTGGACTCCTGTAGTTCCAACTACCTGGAAGGCTGAGGTGAAAGCATCATCTGAGCCCAGCAGGTTGAGGTTGTAGTGGCCATGAGCATGCCACTGCACTCCAACCTGGGCAACAGAGTGAGAGGCTTACTCAAAAAACAACAAAAAAAATTAAATCATTATTAATGAAAATGAGTTCTCCTTAAGTCAAAATCATAAAAGAACTTAGAAAAATATGCTGTCATAGAAAGAATGAGATGGTTCTTTATCATAAAGTGAAGTTAAAAACTAAAAGTAATTCCATTTTCTTTCTAGTCATTTTTAAAATTTCTTGCTCTAGTTTGGAGTTTGTCCACTAAATAAGAAAAAGTAGTTATTTTACCAAAGTGTGATAATATTTCTTTAGAATATAAAGATAAAATAGGAGAATGGTAGGAGGAGATCCCAATAGAAACCCAGCACCACACTTAATGGAAAAATTCAGAAATATTACCACAACAAGCATATTCAGTGCTATTCTTGAATGGTATTTATTTAGTACCATTGAAGGAACTTAGGAAAGACAAATAAATAGAAGACATAAAAATTGTAAGGAGACACTTCTGGTAAGATGATGACGGGACAGGTGAGACTGTGAGAGTCTCCACAAAAGTGAGTGTCCAAAAAAATTCTTGCTTTCTACCCCACCAGCCATGCTGGCCCGAGGGCTGGAGGCTCTTGGTCCCACACACCGTTCGGCTGCCGTGGCCACCATGGCCACTGTGGCCACCACCACCACTCCACCCTGGGCATCCCTTGGCTCCCAGACCCATGGAGCTCTGGGCTCCCTCCCTGGCTGCACTGCCCCAACCTGCCACCACCCCACACAGGGTAACTTTGAGCTCCTGGCCTGTGGAGCTCCAGGCTCCTTTCCCAGTTGCACCACCCCACTCCACCTCCACCAGCTTGCCCCCGGTCATGGCGGGACCAGAGATCAGCTGGAGCCCTGAGACCAAGCAGAGACCTTCATTGCTCCACCCAATTCCACCCAGCTATGCCCAGCCATTAGTTTGGGACCTAAGAACAAAGAAAGAAAAAGAGGTCCAAACTGCCCTGTGCCATGCCGACCTGCAGTGTCTGGCTGTCTGGCACTCCACTTCCCCCAGCTCACCCCAGCAGCAGCAGAACCAGAAATAAACTGGAGCCCTGAGATCAGGCAGAGACCTACATTGTCCTGCCCAGCTCCACCCAGGTCTGCCCAAACTCCAACTTAGAATATAAAGAAATAGTATCAAAATGAGAGATAAAAAACCCCTTCCCCATGCCAGATTGGACACAGACCAGATCTGAGTGGCAGACTGGGACAGGCAACAAGTCAACTGAGCTCAGATCTGAAACACCCTTCCACCACAGTAGACCTGGGCCAACTGACCCTAGTTGGGAGCAACCCTACCAGCCTGCCATGAGAGCTAAAAGATCAGAGCTAAAAGGATGTTGGGCTTAGAGGAACAATCTCAAGAGTTTGCTTGATTCCATTGTTTTAATATTTTGTATATTTTTATTCTTTGCCTATTTGTTTTACTCATCTTGTTTCTCTTTTCTCTTGCTTCTTACTATTATTGATAACATTTTCATACTTGATTTCTTTGTTAGCTTACTGATTTTTTTTTTCTTTAGACTTCATGATTGTGTAGGCGAATAACAAACCAATAGGGAGGATGGTTAGCTTGTGTGTCTGTATGATTGTATGTTTTAGTATAGTTTAGTTTTTTTAAATTTTACTCTTATCTGTCTTTGTGTCCCTTTCCATTTGTTAGTTGGTGTATTAGTCTGTTTTCCCTCTTACTCTTCTCTCTCCATCTTCTTCTCCACCACCCTTCCATTCTTTTCCTTTTTCTTAACACATTTTGTTTTCAGGAAGCAAACCTGTACCCCCACTGCATGGACAGATTGCAAGAAAGTGGAAAGTGGGTTCCAGGGTATCTGTTGGTGGATACTGAGGTCTGCAGATAGATTTTGAATCATAGCTCCCCTCTCAATTGAATCTCAAAACTGCAAAAAGTATAGTCCCAACCTACAGTTCAGCTTCAGAATTGAACAAAGCCAGAGGATTCACATAAGGAAGAATAGGAGATTAAGCAAACAGAAGTAAAAGCAACCCTGCCACCCCTGAACAAAAGAATTAAAGGAGATGGGGGGGAAAGGAAAAAGTGGGGAGGAAAATCTACACAAATGAAAAAACAAAACAAAAGAAGAATGTAGGTTTCACACAGACCCCTGGGAGGTCAGACCTGAGAAAACAAGACTTCAGAAAGCAAACAATGAAGAGCCCCCAGAATGACTGGTCACATACTACAAACACAGACATCAAGACATAATAGAGAGAATAAAAACAATTGAGGAGAAACAAGAGGAAAATAGGAAGGAGTAGATAACTGAGATAACAGCAGTAAAGAATACTGTGATTGAAATAAATAACAAAATAATAAGCATGGAAAGCAGAATTAGCCAAGTAGAAGAAAAAATCTCAGAACGTGAGGACTAAAATACAGAACTAACTCAAACTGTCAAAAACATAGAAAAGAAACTTAAAAACACAGAAAAAATCCTTTAAGAGATGAGCGACTACCTCAAGAGACTGAACCTAAGAGTAACTGGACTTCCTGAGGCAGAAAGAGAGACAGAGACCACCCTGGCACAACCAAACATTCAATGAAATTGTTCAAATTCCCTCATCTCATCAGTGATGCAAAAATTCAAACACAAGAGATTCAGAGAACACCTGCAAGACAACAAATGAGAAGAACAACTCCCAGACACATAATAATTTGCTAAACAAAGACGTTATAAAAGAAAAAATCCTAAGGGCAGCAAGAGTAAAATGTCAGACTATCTACCAGGGAAGACCAATTAGAATAGCAGCAAATTTATCTACAGAAACCCTTCAGGCTAGGAGAGCTTGGAACCCAATCTTCAAAGTTCTCAAAGATAAATAATTTCAACCAAGAATAACCTACCCAGCCAAGCTAAGCTTCATCAGTGAGGGAGAATTAAAATCTTTCCCAGACATCCAATCCCTAAGAACTTATGCTGCACCTAGATCAGCTCTACAAGAAACACTTAAGAAAGTATTAAACACAGAAGAAAAGGAAAAAAGAACAACAAAATACAGGAATAGGATTGAAAACACACATGAATCAACCGAAAAACCAAAAGAAAGACAACAAACAAACAGGAACAATAACTCTATAAGAATCCTCATGACAGGGATAAACCCTCACATTTCAATAATTAGCCTTAATGTGAATGGACTAAATGCACCACTGAAAAGACATAGAATAGCAAAATGGATAAAATATCATGAGGCAATATATTATATCCAAGAGACTCATCTCACCAGAAAGAACACTCACAGACTCAAAGTAAGACGATAGGAAGCAAATTTCAGGTGAACTGACCACAGAAGAAAGCGGGAGTTGCAATCTTAATTTTAGACAAAATACTCTTTAAGCTATCAAAAATTTAAAGATACAGAAAGTCACTACATAATGATAAAAGGTTCAATCTATCAACAAGAAATATCCATCCTAAATATATATGTAACCAACATAGGAGCACAAACTGTCATAAAGCAACTTCTAGGCAAACTCAAAAAAGATATTGACTCTAACACTATGATAGCTGGGGACTTTACTACCCCACTCACAACCCTAGACAGATCATCAGGACAAAAAAATCAGCAAAGAGTTCCGGAACCTGAATCTGACTCTTGACCAAATGAATTTAATTGATACCTACAGAATACTCCACCCAACGACCACAGAATATACATTCTACTCATCATCACATGGAATGTACTCTAAGATTGATCACATCCTTGGCTATAAATCAAGCATAAACAAATTTCAAAAGATTGAAATTTCACCATCACCTTCTCAGATCACAGTGGAATAAAAATAAATAACACCAAAAAGGTTTCCCCAAAACCCACAGAGACATGGGCCCTAAACAGCATGATGCTAAGCAATTCCTGGGTCAACACAGAAATCAAAACAGAGATTAAAAGATAACAGGAAACAGATGAAAATGAAGAAACATCTTACCAAAATCTCTTGGAGGCCATGGAAGAAGTAGTAAGAGGGGAATTCATACCTCTACAAATGCACATGAAGAAAATGGAAGGATCACAAGTTAACAGCCTAACAAGTCACCTAAGGAAGCTGGAAAACCAAGATCATCAAAAACCTAACTTCATTAGAAGAATCCAGATCACAAAATAAAAGCCCAAATCCGGGACATAGAAGACAAAAAGATAATACAAAAAAAAGTCAATGAACACAAAGCTGTTTTTTGAAAGGATAAACAAGATCAATGGTCTTGAGAGAGAGAGAGAAAAAACCCAAATAAACACAGTCAGAAACACAAAAGATGAAGTCACATCTGACCATGAAGAAATACAAAAGATTATCATGTACACTTGTATGGAAGCAAACTTGAAAACCTAAAAGGAATGGAGGACTCTCTGATATCACATAACCTCCCTAGGTTGAAACAAGAAGAAATCAAGACCCTAATTAGACCAATAACAATCCAAGAAATTGACTATGTCATAAGAAAACTACCTACAAAAAAAAAAAAAACAACCTTGACTAGATGGCTTTCAAGCAGAATTCTATAAGACATTCAAGGAGGACCTGACACCAACCCTATTGAAAGTATTCTAGGCAATTGAGAAAGATGGAACTCTCCCCAAATCATTTTATGAAGCTAAATTCACATTGATACCCAAGCCAGGTAAAAACCCAACAAAGAAAGAGAACTACAGGCCAATATATTTGATGAACATAGATGCTAAAATTCTCAACAAGATCCTAGCAAACCGAATTCGACAATACATCTCAAAAATCATCCATCACTACCAAGTAAGCTTCACCCCTGGGATGCAAGGCTGGTTCAACATTCATAAGACCATAAGCATAATTAAATACATCAACAGATGTAAAAACAAAAACCATGTGATTATATCATTAGATGAAGAAAAGGCTTTTGATAAAATCCAGCACCCCTTCTTGATAAAAACCCTCAAAAATCTAGGCTTACAGGGAACATACCTCAAAATAGTAAAAGCCATCTATAAGAGACCCACAGCCAGCATACTCCTAAACAGACAAAAATTGGAACCATTTCCCCTGAACTGGAACAAGACAAGGATGCAAACTGTTACCCCTCCTGTTCAATATAATTTTGGAAGTCTAGCTAGAGTGATCAGAGAAGAGAAGTTGATTGGGGGTATCCAGATAGGAAGAGAGGAAGTCAAATTATCTCTCTTTGCAGATGACATGATTATATACCTTGAAAACGCAAGAGAATCTGTTCAAAACCTCCTTACACTGATAAAGGACTTTGGCAAAGTCTCAGGGTATAAAATAAATGTGCAAAAGACAATTGCATTTCTATACATCAATAATAAATCAACAGAAACCCAAATAAAAAGCACAATTTCATTCACCATAGCCACAAAAAAAATGAAATACCTTGGCATCTTCCTAACCAGAGATGTGAAAGACCTTTACCATGAAAACTACAAAACATAGCTCAAAGTAATCAAAGATGACACAAACAAGTGGAAAAATATACCATGCTCATGGATTGGAAGAATCAACATTGTTAAGAAACTCATTCTGCCTAGGGCAATCTACAGATTTAATGCAATACTCATCAGATTACCAGCAACATTCTTCTCGGGTCTAGAAAAAAACAATACAGAAATTCATATGGAAAGATAAACAACCAAGAATAGCCAAAACAATCCTCAGCAAAAAAAAAAAAAAAAAAAAAAAAAAAAAAGGAGGTATCACGCTCGCAGATTTTTATCTTTATTATAAAGCTACAATAATCAAAACAGCCTGGTATTGGTATAAGAACAGGCATACAGACCAATGGAACAAAATTGAAATTCCAGAAGCAAAACCTCAATTTCTCAACCAACTCATCTTCGACAACGCCTCCACCATCCACTACTGTGGAGAGGAGAACCTATTCAGTAAATGCTGTTGGGAAAACTGGCTGAGCACATGCAGAAGATTGAAACAGGATCCCTACTTATCCTCATATACAAAAATTAACTCTAAATGGATCAGAGATCTAAATGTAAAACCTCAAACTCTAAGAACCTTAGAGACACTTTTGGTAGTTGGAACTGGCAACCAATTCCTGATCAAAACCCAAAGTGCCCATGCTATAAGAGATAAGATAGACAAACGGGACCTCATTAAACTGACAAGCTTCCACAAAGCCAAACAAACCATCCAGAGAACAGGGAAACAGCCTACATACTGGAAAAAATATTTGCCAACTCCATGTCTGACAAAGGCCTAATATCATGGATCTACAAGGAACTCAAACATGCTAAAAAGAAAAAAACAAACAGCCCCATTATAAAGTGGACAAGAAATAAGAATAGACACTTCTCAAAAGAAGACATATGAGCAACCAATAGATACATGAAAAAATGTTCAGCCTCACTAGTCATCAAGGAAATTTAAACTACACTGAGATACCACCTAACTCCAGTCAGAATGGCCATCATCAATAAACTCAAAAAAAATAACAGATGCGAGAGAGGATGTGGTGAAAAGGGAACACTTTTACACTGTTGGTGGGAGAGTAAACTAGTACAGCCTCTGTGGAAACCAATGTCGCGATTCCTAAAATTTCTAAAAATCAACCTTCCATGTGACCCCACAATCTTCCTACTGGGAATATACCTGGAAGAACTCAAATCACTCTATAAAAAAAATAACTGCACACACATGTTTATTCAGGATTGTTCACAATAGCAAGAACACGGAACCAAATGTGCTGCCCATCAGAAGAGAACTGGATTAAAAAAATGTAGTACATATACACAATGGAATATTATGCATCCATAAAGAAGAACAAAATCATGAACGTCACAGCAACCTGGATAGAATTAGAGTTTATAATACTGAGTGATCTTTCACAGAAACAAAGATCTGAGTATCACATGTTCTCACTCATAAGTGGACCTTGAACAACTACCGTAATACTATAAGAAAAGGATTGACAGTAGCAGGAAATTCTGGGAGGGGGCAGAAAGGTGGATTAACAGTAATCAATATCTGCCTGAGGAAGAGGGGGCACACCTCATCAAGAAGGGTACCTGCACAATGAATATTTGTATACCTAACCCTGAATTGTACCCCACAATTTAAAAAAAATTGGAAGGAGGAAATAAAATTATCATTATTTGCATATGACATGGTTATATTAGCAAAACTCAAAAGTCTTAGAACAGTATTTATAAACATCAAGACCATTCAATAAGCTGACTACATGCAGAATTAATATATCGAAGTGGGTAGTCTTTATACGTTATAACCATATCCAGCTAGAAATATATTGGAGAAAAAAAATTCCTTAAAAACCTTTAACTACAAAATATAATTTCCAAGGAAGAGATTGCTAAAATATGCACAATTTACATTTAAAATATTCCAAAAAGTTTCCAAGAGTCCAAAAATGACCTTGAAATATATTGCCACTTCTTAAATATAATTAGTATTACTGTGAAACATGTCAACTTTTTATAAGTTATTCTATAAATTTTGCATGACCCAAATTAACTATATATGTATTTTTTGCCTTGTAACTAGAAAGCAGGTTTTAATATTTTGACAAAATTATTGGAAAAAACCTCACGAGAAATTTCTGGAAATAAAAGAGATTAAGTGAGGAGTGGTTATCAAATGTGAAAATAATTCGAATGCTATACTAATTAAAATTATATGATATTGGTACTCAGTGTAAAAAAGAAAACAGGGAAACACCTTGGAAAATAAATAACAAATACTAACAAAAACTCAATTTTATGTGAAGATTTTGTTTCATGAATATGACCTTATACAACATCAAGGTAAAAATTATTATACACTGGTAAAGAACTTTTGTACCTTACTGGAGACAGAGAAACTCTTTAAATTATTATAAGATAAATTTCAGAAAACATTTATTCCAGCAAAACATTTATTCCTGTAAATTTACTTTTTTTTTTTTTTTTTTAGTTGGAGTCTCACTCAGTCGCCCAGACTGGAGTGCAGTGGCCGCTCCCGTCCACCGCAGCCTCGACCAGCTGGGTTCCGGCGATTCTTCTACCTCAGCCTTCCAGTAGATGGAACCACAGGCGCGTGCTACCACGCCAGGCTAATTTTTTGATTTATTGTAGAGATGAGGTTTCACCTGCCCAGGCGGTCTCGAACCTGCGGGCTAAGGCAATCCACTCACCTCAGCCTCCCAAAGCGCTGGGATTACAGGCTGAGCCAACCGAGCCCAGCTAAATTTACATTTTGAAATATTGATATATATAAAAATCCATATGTGTAACACAAGATTAAAGCAAAATTCTTTATTGTAGCAATGATTACAATAGCAAAATACTAGAAACAAAAGAAACATTTAAATGAATAATGTAACATCCATTAAATAGAATATCATCAGAAAGATTGAGATAACTATGCATCCATATTAAGTAATTTCAAAGTTATACTATTAACTGGGGAATAAAGACACAGAAAAGTATGTTGATTGCATTTAAAGGTTTAAAAAAGAAAACAGGTTTATGCATAGCTGTTTGCGTATTCTTCCATATCTTTAAAAGAGTTGGTAAATTTTTCCCTCCGAAGAAGGTTCTATATAGCTGCCAGATATAGACAGAAAGAAATGTTCTTTGTTGTATGTATTTTTACACTTTCTTTGATATTTCTTTATCAAATGAACATATTTTCTATTACCAAAAAAAAAAAAAAAAGCTTAAAAAGAAGATATCAGTAGCTATCAACTACTGTGAAGTATTGGTACTTAATATTACTGAGACCCAATGGTAACTGTGTTGCCCATCTAGATTAGGGACAGATGCAATAGTTTCACCAACTTTCTGTCAGTTTCTGTTTGTTGTAAACACAAAAACATATATATATATATATATATATATATATATATATATATATATATATATATTCTAAGCACTAACACTTTTATGTAATATGTAACCTGAATGAGAAATGACTTTGATGATGTATTTAAGCTATACATCATCAGGACCAGTTGCCACTCTGATGATGTATTAGTGTAATAAATCTTAAGATGTGACACATTGAAAAAGTATTACTCAAAAGAGAATGATCTCCAAGTTAAAAACTGATCCAACATAAAATTCAAAGAGAAAATTATAGAGAAACAATTTGTCTGTTGCCAAGAAGTAATATGCAAGCAAAGATGTCCACTCAGAGTACTTCTATTGTAGGCCTTAAAACTTTTGCAAGCTCAGGGGAAATCACAACTATGAACTCTTTTCTCCAGCAACCAAAATTGATCCTGGAGATAACGGGTGGAGAGCACACTGGAGGCATCATCAGAGGAAGAGAGACAACGAACTCCAGAGATATAAAGGGGGAAAGGGCAGTGCCTGAGCATTGGAGGTATTTCAGAAAAAAAGTCCACGTCTAATTTATGTGAAGATTTGTTATGAAGAGCTTAAAAAGCTGCAGTGAAAATGAAGAAATCACATCCAGCGCATGGCAGGAAACCGTAGAATCAAGTGCATGGTACAGGTCATATGGTAAAGCAGTTTAGGATAACTTCCTGGGATTAAGAATGGATATGGGAGCTGGCTCGGTGGCTCAGCCTGTAATCCCGTGCCTTTGGGAGGCTGAGGTGAGTGGATTGCCTGAGCCTGTGTGTTCGAGACCCGCCTGGG
>NW_007259646.1:166233-234067 GCF_000164805.1 Carlito syrichta
GCGGCCACTGCCCTCCAGTCTGGGCGGCCGAGTGAGACTCCAACTCAAAAAAAAAAAAAAGAATGGATATCGGTGATGGAGTTTCATAAATTGGTTCAGAACATTGCCATGCACTAATTGTATGACCTTGGAAGTTTCAAAATAAGCTTTGGGTATACAAGCTACATTAGGTCACAATCGCAGCAGGGTCTCTAGAATGTTAAGTGAGACATGCTGAGGGTGTAGGTGTCTGGTATGTGATCCAGAGCCATGTGAAAGATGCAAATAATTGCACAGAAGTTAGATTGGAAAATATAGTTTCTTTAAAAAGTATATGAGAGAGAGAGAGAGAGAAGATTTGCCTCCTCCAGGTAGGGGAGGAAGCCAAGGTCAGGAAACATGGTGGCCATAGCTCAAAGAGCCACACAGACACACCCGAGTTTAACAAAACAATGGCAGCTGACTGTTTGAAGTTGAATCCTTTTAAACTTTCCCCGTAATGGGGGTGGGGGGTGGGGGAGGTCATTAAGGTGATTGGGTGGTGGTCTGCTCCATGTCATCATGGAGGGCAGGTACACACAGGTACTGAGGTCAGGTGATGGACAGCAGGCAGGTAGGTGGGTTAGTCACATGACAGTTGCCATGTTGAAAGGGGGTCTGTGTCATGAAGGTCATGAAGAGCAGATTAGGTTAACTTGTTTATGAAACAAGCTGAAGAGGGGGTTGTAAAACACCAATAGCTACCTCTGAGAAACCAGTTCTGTTCTTGGCTAGTGATTAGAGGGTAAATTAAAGTGAACTGCTAGAAAGACATGAGATTTAGGCAATGTTAAATGGCTGCTCATTGGGTGTATTAACTCTATGTTACGACCTTTCATTTTCCCCTCATTATTTTAGAATATTCTTATTTGTAGCTGGGAATAAGTATGAAGTTCAGTCTTCTGTAACTGTTTCCTGCTGAATAAGGATATGGAGATGTCCCTACATGTGTAGAGCAAAAGAAAAGGTGGAGAGGACAGGAGTTCATGGTTGTTAAGTATTTTTAGTATCTGTATACAAAGTACTGTGTGCAAGTGTATAGTATTAGAATTAGTACAACTATAATAAAGGCCTTTATAGCTGCTGTTATGACATACTGAGGGTTTGATGTCTGGTAAAATGTATTTATAGTTACCCCAGTGGGCTTGCCACCCACTACAGGAGTCTAGGTAGTTTTTACTGTTGTACCAGTGAATTCCTGAATCCATATGTGTCTGTCCCCACAAATTGTCCTCAAGTTTCTTTGGGTTTGTGATAAGAATTTATAAACAGTTATAAGGGAATTTAACATAGCTACTTTGAAAAAGTTTAAAGTAAAAAAATAGAAAGCATTAGTTTGGTGACATGTAGTTAGATTTAGTTTAAATTGTAAGAAATAATTATGAACAAGATAATTTAAATCAGGTAATTTGGCGAGATAAAACTGCCCCCCCCTTTTTAATGATAGATTTGATATATCTTCCCAATGATTGATATATTAAGGGGTGGATCCCAGATAACCTTCACCCCGGAGATAGTAGATTGACATCTCTCTGCTTTTGATGGGAGGAGTGGGAGGAAGGGTGGTATTGGTCTTCCACCTTGACAGGGAAATATTACCTTCAAGTTTAACACAAACATTTAGTAATACTTTAAACAGAAAGTCATTTTGTTATCCATTCTATGTTGGATTAGTAATTCTTGTGCCTGGAATGAGATTTTAAAGTAATTTGGCACTGAAAAGCACTATAACTGATTATAAATTGCAGTGAGAGATGATATCTTAAATACCATTTTAGGCTTTAAAATAGATATTATTTACAAAAATAATTTACTTGTTCTGCAGGCAGTTTAGGAGGAGGGCATGGGGTAGGTGTGGTTTCTGAAGCTTTTGTTTCTTACCCCCACCCTAGAGAGAGATTGATTTGAGATTCTGAAGAGTTTAAGTACTAGAGGTTTTTAAAGCATAATGTTATAACATAGGATTATAGGTCATTGTAAAAGTTACTTATTTAGCCAAAGTGATAGTCTAAAGATCTTGAAAAGTTAAAAAAACAAACAAACAAAAACTTTGCTTTTTTAAAAGTAAAAATAAAGCTTGTTTTTTATACCAATGACAGTGAGGTGACTAACTGAACAAACACGTGGGAGGGGGGCTAATTTAATTTGTCTCTTCCTCCCCCCCCATCATTTATAGGTGAAAATTCTTTTGACAATTGCTAATTAAGAAACTCATGTACTGGTCTTCTCGAATAGCATTTTGGCCTGGCATTAATATAATTGATATTAATGGTAAATTCATAGGAATAACTAAAATTGTGTAAGCTTGATTGTTCATAGAATTCCTTTCACAAATTTATTTCTACAAACCTTCCACATATCATTCTATGACATACTCATACCATTTTTCTGATATGCTTGAATCTTCTATTTTTGTCTGATATGCTCATTCCTTTAAATAATCAGTCATTCTATTATAGGACAAAAATGTATCATACAATTTCCTTTCTTTTTTTTTTTTTCCTCTGAGTTGGAATCTCACTCGGTCACCCAGACTGGAGTGCAGTGACTGCTCCCGGCCACCGCAGCCTCGACCTGCTGGGCTCCGGCGATCCTTCCGCCTCATCCTTCCAAGTAACCGGAACTACAGGCGCATGCTACCACGCCCAGCTAAGTTTTTGATTTATTGTAGAGATGAGGCTCACCAAGTTGCCCGGGCGGGTCTCGAACCCGCGGGCTCAGGCAATCCACTCACCTCAGCCTCCCAAAGGCGTGGAATTACAACCTGAGCCACTGAGCCCGGCACAAATTCCTTTCATAAACAAAATTATTCTCCTTCCCTAACCCTTCTGTACCAAAAAAATACTTTTATGCCAACACCTTTTTTTTTAACATCTTTCCTTGCTTTCTGGTTTCTTTCTTTTACTTTTTTATAGATAACTTTTTATGTTTGTACTTTGAATTAACCTTTAGTAAATTTTGACTAAGATAATGCCTTATGATTCCAACATGGATGGGAAAGAAAAAAAGAGAAAAACAGCCATCCAAACGACTGACACCTGTGTTAAATTAAAAAATCAATTTGAGTTCCAGGGCCCTAATATTTACCTGGGGTTTGTTGGGGTGATGGTGAGCCAGTGCTGGGCACTTTAGCAGATTTTCCGACCTTCTTAAGTGGCCTCCATTTCTGAGTCAGGTGTTTTCTCCTTTCTTCAGGAGAGAGTGCATCTGCTTTCCAATGACTTTCTGGCCTGCAGTAGACAAGGTCCTGAAGATTTAGGCCTCTTTGGAACAACTACGTTTCTAATACCCCCGCAGACTGTACCCATAGCAATGAACACCATCCCCTTAACAGGTTCATTCTTAACAGGTATTCAAAGGGCAGTTGTAACTTTGTCACTAATGGCAACTGCCAGTTGGAGTGTATCTTTGTCCCTCTGATTTTGCAGCCCTTCATGTTGGCATCCTGTTGTTCCTCTAACGCCTTAGCTGAAAAAAAGAAAAGAAAAAAACTCTCAAAATTCCTATAATTGGCTATACACATGAAATTTTGACTATGTCTCTATCTGTAATGGTCCAATGCACATTTTAGAGTGAACAAACCATGTGGATGTGAAATAATCTGTCCCTACTTATTTTTAATTATGAACAGGCAAATTTGTTACAACAAAAATTTAGCAAGCCTGACATAACAAACACTGGTGTTATTTAGCACTAATGTTTCACACATGGTAAAGTTGGAAGGAAGATATTACTAGAGCATTTGCAAGTTTGGTTTAGAAAAGTAGATTAAAATAATAGACTGTTTCTCTATGATTTAACAGGATTAGTTAATTAGCACATGATCCCTTTACTTTTTTTGTCCAGGAGGAGGACTGATAGTCCCAGATTAGATCTAATCTGAGAGAGAGATTTATCATACAAAAAGAAACATGAATTTTAATGTCTTTGTGTCCCAGCCACCTCCTTGAGGGTAGACCAGTTAAGCCATGGTGGAAGCCTGAGAGGATTTCCCAAGAACACGTGGTAGAGAAGAGGGTGGGGAGGAGGTATGGGCAGAGGCAGCTGTGGTTTGGCTTTTCTGTAGCTAGTATGGTTGCTGCCAGGGGTTTATCAGGCAGTGGGGGAAGAGAGAAGAGGGAAGTTGAAGGTTAGGGTCAGGCATCATGGCTGTAGATGCTGGTCCTTCCTTGACAGGTAAAGGTGAAGGGCAAGAAAGAAGAGCAAAAGGGGAAACTGATGGAAGGTAGAGTGGTAAAAGCAGATCACGAGACAGAAGTTAAATTATCTGGGTCAATGTCTAGGGTCAACGTTTAAGTTGTTAGAGGGAAAGCAGGAAGGAGGTAAAGAAACTTAAGAAGGAATTAAGAAGAATATGCTGCAAGGAAGAACAAGGGATCCAGGCGGCATGTATTTTGGAGATCTCATGGCAGCGATAGAGGTCAAGTTGAAGGAGAGTAGAGGCAGGAGACCCAACTTGGGCCCATCTCCCGGTCGCCTAGCTGGTATTGAAGAGATGCTTAGGGCAAATACTCCTCTTTAGTGAGTGGGTTCTGAGCCCTTCTAGAATGCATTTTAATGGTGTAAGGTGTCCTTAGCTGCCCCATCTTGGGTTTCCCATGAGGAGTAATTCTAGAGGCAGAGAGAGATTGCTCTTAAGAACGGTCTCTGAGGGGCTCAAAAGAGAAAACCATCTACTCCCTCAGATGGTATTCTAGACGGGGGGGGGGGGGGGGGTCAGTGGAATCAGCCTGAGGGTGTGAGAATTAGGTAAAAGGGTGTTCCCTTTTCTCTCTATCCCACCAGAGGAAGTGCTTCTGGACAGCAGCAGGGCTCCTCCAACACTGCTTGGAGACTCAGCACCAAGATTCCACAGAGGGTCCTGGACCCCGTCAAAGCTACCAAATGGAGTACAGTGTCCTCTAAGATCACATTCAAAGACCTCCCAGCAAGGAATCGGGTAGGACATGGAGAGAGGGATTGGTCTAGAGCACAGTTCTGAGGAGGCCGGTAAAAGGTATCAGCGAGACAGTAGCCTTCTCGGGTTCACTTTCTGACCTTCTAGCAGGGGATGGAGAGGCACATGGACTCACCAGTGATTAACAAAACAATGGTGGCTGGGTTCTCAAAGTTGAATCCTTTTAAACTTTCCCTTTGATGGGGGGAAGTACACTAAGGTGATTGGGTGGTGGTCTGCTCCACATCATCATGGAGGGCAGGTACCCACAGGTATCGATGTCAGGTGATGGACAGCAGGCAGATGGATGGGCTAGTCACAGGACAGATACCATGAAGGTCATGAAGAGCTGATTAGGTTAACTTGTTTACGAAATAATCTGGGGAGGGAGTTGTTAAGCACTTATCAGTAGCTACCTCTGAGAAACCAGTTCTGTCCTTGGTGAGTGATTAGAAGGTAAATTAAAGTGAACTGCTAGAAAGACATGAGATTTAGACAGTGGTAAAATGGCTACTTTTTGGGTATTTTAACTCCCTGTTATGTCCTTTTATTGTCAGTGTTAAAATGACTGCTCATTGGGTATTTTAACTCCTTGTTATGTCCTTTCAAGCTAGAAAAAGAAACTTGGGGTAGACAATTCTCTTGCATCCATTCTAAAGCAATTTTGTCTCTTTCTTTATTTGGTTTATTTGCTTAGGAATCTTTAAATGAATACAGAAAGTGATCTTTTAGATGTCATTCCACTTTTAAGCATGGGAACATCTCCCAATTTATTGATTTATTTAGTAAATAAGTAGGTATTATACACTTCTTGTATGTGTGGTAGGTACGGTGGTCAGTCCTGAGAACACAAAGTGAACAAAACAGACATGGTAATTATTTGCCTTTGTTCATATATTGTCCCCCTCTTTACCTCTCATCTAACAAAATTCTCTTTTTTCTTAATATTTACTTCATGTTTTATGTGCTTCATGTAATCATCCATGAGTACAGCATCCCAGATTATGATCTCCCTCTTTTGAATGTCATTGAGTTTCAGAGTTGAAAGAAGCATCCTAAACTAGTTCAACATTTTTATTTTGGAAATAAGAAAACTGTAGCCTAGATAGATCAACAGACTCATGTGCCCCCCCCCCAAATAATTATCAAATTGTATATATATAAGACTTGAACCAAGTCTTCTCTCTTTTTACAGAAATGTTTTCACTTTGAAGGAGTGCGGGGAAGTTTACCCCAAGATATGGCTTCCTGGTATAATGAGTATTTTGAATTAAAAACCCTTAAGAATCAATAGGCCTTGGAGGAGACTGTTCCCCTATCTTCACAAGGACTGCATGTACCCCCCAAGAACAATGACCTTTCTGTCCCTTCACTGTTATCTCATTATTTCCTACAGAAAAGGAGGAGAAGTGTGTAATCAGCCTTGGCCCAACCATTTTACAAAATAATGCCTGTCTCTGGGTCCATGCAACAATCAAGAGAACTATTTGCAAGTCGTTCTCTGTTTCTCCCATCCATTCATTCACCCAATCTTTTGTTGTCTCTCAATAAAATTTCTTGTCTCCTCCTCCCATCTCTTTTACCAGAATGCAAGCTCCCATTCTTCTTATTACCTCTAGGTAGTATTCAAGCTTCTGTAACTCATTGGCCTATTAGGTAGGAAATCACTCCATGATTCTCCCAGTGTGCATGGTTAAATAAATGTGTGTGACTGTTTTCTTACTAACATGCTTTATTGTGAGTTGATTTTTTAGTGAAACTTTTCAGGGCAAGAGGAGTTTTCCCTTCCATCCCTTGCAACTTCATCACACTTGTATATCTGCATATCTATGACAATGATTTGGCACAGACCTACACTGTCTTGTTTTGTTCTTCACTTTTTTTTGAGTATAATATATGCTATTTCTAACTAAAGAGATTTTTTTGAAACTATATCCAACTTATTGATGTATTCCACCCTCTCCCAACACAGGACCTCTGTTTCTGACATAGGGAAGTGATTCTCCAAATGTTAATTTATTCAACTTTCTCAAGTCACTAAGTTCTGAGAGAAGAGCCATGTCAAGTGGTGTTCTCCATGTGGTCCCAATCAGGTCACTATTTTTCAATAAATTATAAGTCTCTTCTAACATCACACTATAAAAAGGGAATTTCATCTATATATATGGGATTGTGGCAAAAAGCACCTGAAGGAAAGTCAGTGAGTTCCAGTAAAAGAACTAGTCGGTCAACTGTTAAGCTGCCCAACTAGTTGGTCCTGTTTAGATTGATATCTTTTTGATCCAGAAAAGAAAAAGATTTGTTTAAAAGCAAAACTTTTAAACAAATACACACAACAAAATTGTATTTAAAAACCCTAATGCTGAATCTGAGTGAAATGTATAAGATAGGAAAGAAGTAAACCAGTTGGCCAGACAGCTCAGCAGCAGCAAATAGGAAGCCTTTTGTTGTAAGAAAGGTTTCTTTAAAGATTAGAGCTAGGAGCTCCTGCAATCAACTCTGGCTAATGAGATTGAGGATACTGCCACAAATTCCTGCAGGATTATTTTAAAGATATAAACTTAATACAAATATTAATTACTTCTACACATAAGAAACACTCTTCACTCCTCCCCCTTTTTCAGGTTTCATTTGAAAATCCAATTATACATAAACGCAGTTTTAATTATAATATTGATTTTACTTCTTTGCCAGAAGTGGAACTAATTCAATTAGTTCTAATTATGTGCGTAGAGTGGTTGGACTAATCTTTCAGGGTGTTGGCCCACTAATTTCATACTACTTTTCTTCACATCCAAATTAGAGAGGAAAATTAAGGCTCTGGAAGTCTGAAATTGTGCAGAACTTTAATAAAGAAAAACAAAAACAAGGATCAAATAGTCTGTAAAAGAATTTGACGATTTAACAATGGTTCTTCAGATGCAAAATTTTGCAAATCAGATTTTATTTAGCAGTTGTAATTAGCAACCCCAGCAGGGTTTAGAGAACTTTTGTAAGAAGTAAGAGGAAGACTAGTTATACAAAAACAAAGAAGAAATAATGTTAAGTGGCAACAGCTAATATTTTTTACTTAAAAAGCAACCAAGATCAAATGAAGTAGGCTTAATAATTTATGTAAAAATGAGCAGATATTTTGTAGAAATAAGAGGTGGTATGATATTATAAAAGCAAATTATACCACATCAACAGACAGGGAAGACTTTATTCAAGGCTCTTGAAATAAAAAAGAGACAAAAGAACTGTCTGCTCTCAACACTACTGAAACAAAGGACAGGAAGAGAGATCTGAGGCCCTCTGTGTCTGCTAATTGGCTTTAGGCAAAGAAGAAGTAAACTTTTTCTTATCTTCCTGAGGAGATAGTTTCACAACTTGAAGCAAGCAATCCACTGAAGTTAGGTTACTACCCTCCCACAGAGACTGGGAGACAGGGGTGCTATCTTCCTTGATGATTACATTTCAAAGGGATTGTTCCCAAGTCCTTGAGAAAGACAGTCCTGGGTGTAAAACTGGCAAGAAGCTATTAAAAAGATTTACATTTCAAAGGGGAGAGAAAGGACTTACAGTTACAATTTTCCTCAAGTAAATATTCTGAAAAGGATGGTCAGAAGCTTAGATTTGGGGAAAAGTCTAACGTTTAGTCAAGCTAAGGGAACCCAATAAGACCAGCTTGTTTAGTACATAGGAAGAAGGTGAGCTATTTCTCTGAATACAAAAATTCAGGGCCCTTACACTTATTATTAAACTTATTATTACACCTATTATTAAAAAATAAACCTGAAAATATTAACAGTGAAGTACTTATTTGTGTGTACCTTAATCTCTGTTCATTTTTTACATAGAATCTTTAGCTTTAGGAAAATGTAGCAATCTCTGGTAAAAGTGGTTCTATACTGGAAGCCAGAAGCTCTAAATACAACCTGCATCTCTGCCACTTACTAGTTATGAGACTTCAAAAAAGTAGTGTCACCTTTTTTTCTCTGATCTTCTTACCTCATTTATAAAATGAAAGACTTGATGATAATTTCAGGTCTCTTGCAGGTTTTATATTTTACAAGCCTATGTTTGTGGTCTTTACAAAAATATTTATAATTATGTTCATCTTGCTTAACTGTTATTTTCTTTTTATTTTTTTGAGTTGGAGTCTCTCACCCTGTTGCCCAGGTTGGAGTGCAGTGGCATGCTCATGGCCACTGCAGCCCCAACCTGCTGAGCTCAGGCGATCCTTCTGTCTCAGCTTTCCAAGTATCTACAGGCACACACCACCACACCTAATGTTTTGATTTATTGTAGAGAAGAGGTCTCGCCAAGTTGCCCAGGCTGGTCTCGAACCCACAGACTCAGGCAGTCTTCTCACGTGAGCCTCCCAAAGTGCTGGGATTATAGGTATGAGCCACCATGCCCAACCAGACTGCTATTTTCAACAAAAAATAGTTACCCTTGTATTTGGGAGAAACTATAAGTGACTGGATCATTCTCATTCTCTGCAATCAAATGGTAAGTTAAGATAAGGATTAGATAAAGTGCTCTTCCTCCAACACACTCTCTCTACCTCCCTTATAAACAGAAATATAAACACAAAACAAAATCCTAGGTCCTTTTCCCTCATGCCTCAGGTGACTTATACAAATCGATTGTGCCCAAAATTCATTACAATCTGTCTGCCTGATCTCTTCCTTAGGGTATCAAAATTGCTTTAGTAGACTTGATGAACCAAAACACTTTCTATAGTCTATCAGTAGCTATTTAAGACTATGACCTTGATGCTACACTATTTTGTTTTGTGTACATACTAAGATATACATAACTAGTCATAAAGAAGAATAAAATAATGGCCTTCTCAGCAACTTGGATGCAGCTGGAGACCATAATTCTAAGTGAACTATTACAGAAATAAAGGACCACATGTTCTCACTCATATTCGGGCCCTGATCACTGATTACACAAGCACAATGGTGAGATCAGTAGGTATTGGGAGCCGGCCACGGAGGCCCACTGAGCATTAGGGATCAGGAAGGGTCGCTGACCCTGAGACCACTAGGATGCATTCGGGAGCTATTGACCCATTTCCTCCTCCTTTCTACTCAGCACTAACCAGATTAAGCTCCTATGAACTCAAAACATAAAAACTCTGAGACCGGGACAAACACAAACTAACTTTAGAGGCTCACTGCTCCCATTCTTCCACAAACTGCAATTTTGGCTTTCACACAACTTATAATTCAAACTCGTGTCACATCTAAGAGCCTTAGTATTGGTCACAGGCTCCTGGGTCATGATTTTAGGATTTATTGAAGTTGAATAAATGGGTTAAGGTTTCATCGATTAGGTTATGGGATTATACCTGAAAGAATATCCGGTGGGTGGGGAACACCCCTCACACACCCGACTGTGTATAAAAGACCAGTTGTAATTCCCATTAAATGGCTTCTGCACTAGACTGGAGTCCAGTCTCTTTCTTTCTTTCTCTCTCTCTCTTTCTCTCTTTCTTCTTCTCCCCAGTCGCCGACACTGTCTCCACCTTTGGGGTACCCTGAACCCAGCTGGAGCTGGACTCCGGCAAATAGCAAAAATATGGAACCAACCACGTTGCCCATTGAAGCTGGACTGGAGAAAGAAAATGTGGTACCATACACAATGAAATATTATGTAGCCATAAAGAAGGACAAATATATGGACTTTGCAGCAACTTGGATGGAGTAGGAGTCTATCATACTCAGTGATCTATCACAGAAACAATGAACAGAGTACCATATGTTCTCACTCATAAGTGGATCTTGAACAATTATAATACTATAAAAAAGTGTTTGGCAGTACTGGGAAATTGTTGGGGGTAGTGGGATTGGCAGTTGAGGGAAACTGCTAGGGGAGGGAGGGGCATACCTCATCAACAAGTGTACCTGCATAATCAGTGTTTGTACACCTAATCCTGAATTGTACCCTATATCTTTATAATGTTTTTAAAAAGGATGCATGTAAATAGTTCTTTCCAAAGGCCATCCTATTAGATTAAGAAAAAGAAACACCATGATAATATAGACTTCATTTGTTTTACAAGAGATGGCAGGTTGGATGACTTTTTAATATGTCAACTTGGCTAGACTATATTACATTACCCAGAATTCTCTTTCCTGTGTGTTGTCAGTTAGGGTGGGTCACCGGGGACATTTTTGTGGGAGATTCAGAGGATAGAAGTGAAGCAGCAGCCATTTTGTGGCCTAGGCAGGTTGTTGCTTGTCTGCTGGCTCATGGCATGAGGCAGAAGCCAGAACTGCCCCATGGTATACTGTCTTTCTCCAGCATCATTGTCTCTGATTCCTGGGCCAGCCGTGTTTAGCACCATGATGAAAAGCCTTTGTTTCTACAGGGCATGTATTACCTTAAGGTATGAGGCAACTAGGAATGACATGTTGGTCAGTCTGTTCTCATGGGCTCCAGTTAGTATTTGTGAGTTTGGACTTGTTCTTGCTCTTCCCCACTTGACACCAGTTTTCTTTCCCAACTTTCTGCCATGTAGAGTTAGAGTTCCAGTATCAGGTGCAAAGTTAACAGCCTTACAGAGAATGCTTAACTAGCTCCCAAGACGATAAGACTGAATATTTGTACCAAATTCCCTTTATCTAATCTATCTATCTATCTAATCTATCTATCTATCTATCTATCTATCTATCTACCTATCTATCATCTATCTCTTCTAATAGACCTTTTCTGAATATACCATGGTTGATACAACATTCTTTTCATTTATTTATAGATGTATGACTAAAATGTCCTTCTAAGCTAAATGCATTATATATAACACATGTATTCATTAAATCAAATATTTTTTACTTTATCACTTTCACTTTGGACCCAGCCCAATGACTTTTCCTTCTTATTCTTCTAGAACTATCAGGAACATTTGACACTGTTGATCTTGATTTTAAAACTCTGTCTGCATTTTAGGTATTAATTTCCCTTTAGGTTTCAGAAAACCCTCACTAGGACTGATTTAAACACTGAGGAAAAGTTATTTCCCATTTTCCTGGAGCACTCTGTCTCTAGAGTACTTAATTAACTAGTCAGTGATATGATTCAGATCCTAGATCCCTTCTACTGTCTACTATGTTATCCTTGAGCTACTTTTCTTCAACACTACAAGATGGCTGCTGCACTTCCAAGAGAAATAACAGGCAGCAGAAGAGGAACTTCACTTCCCATGTGCCCTTCAGCAGTAGAAATCTTTCCCGGAAGTCCCTGTAACAGGTTTCGCTTCACAATGCATTGGTCAGAACTTTGTGTGTGTGTAGTATGTATACATCATTTATATACACTAACACAACTATATATAATATATACACATACTTGTACTTATATATGCATATATATGCGCATAATTATATATAATATATACACATGTATGCAGCTATATACTATATTATATTTATTACATAATGATAAAAGTTCTCTGGTGATCATATGTGAAATATTTCTTGGGCCACTCTGCCCATATCCCTTGCCAATCTATGGCAAGACTAATGAAGCACAATGATCAGCTTAGATCAATTAAAATTTACCCCTGAAACTGGGAGTATCTCACCCTTCTCATAGTGATATGAGCACAATGGAATAAATTGGGACTTGGCAGCAAGAATAAAAGGGAAAAATGAATGAAAGGGAAACATTCTCCAGTGAGGCAAATATTAGTGGCTGCACATAGCAGATGTTTTGTCTCCCTTATATTTCAGTAGATTATTTCCACACCATTATCAATGGTGGTGACTTCTCCTGAACTCTAGAATACTGTTTTCAGAGGCCCTTTGGACATTTTCACCAGCTGTCTTCTAGCACCTCAAACTCTGCTTAATTTTTTATCAATGTATCTTCCTTCTTCAAACCATCTCTCCTCACCTCAGTTTCTGCCTAAGCTATTTTCTGATCAGTAGAATTTCAGTTAATTATGGTCTTTTTCTAACTACAAATGGTGTGATAACAAGACACAAAATTAAAACACTGCCTCACCTAGACTTCTTCAGTAATTTTAGCATTAGGATGTTATTTAGGATTAGAATACCACTGTGGCATTCAAGATTGTCTTATGCTATTCTAGAAAGAAGAGGGCAAGAGCAAAGGTTTATTGGTGGTCAGTTGCTTTCAGAAAGCAAGGTCTGATTATCTACGTCTCTTTGCCCTGGACCTCTTACCTCTTTGCTCCATTCCAATGAACTTCTTTCTATACAGAATGTTTTTTGAAACTGTCACCTATTCTCTCAACTCCAGAGTAGAGAGGGTTCTAGAGTACATTTTCTATTTTAATTCTAGCCACTGACACTATAAACTGTCAATATTAATAGACAAGTTATTTAAGGAAGTGATTAAAATTTTAATTATGCAATGAATATTAATTGTATTTAAATGTTTGATGTGTTATAATAAATAGCATTAATAAAAATATGCTAATCTTTTAATGTTGCTGACAAATCTTGAATTGCGCATGCACAGCTACTGATAATTAAGAGAAAGATTCTCTAGTGATCATATTTGGAATTCTGTTTGGGCCACTCTGCCCACATCCTGTCTCTGAAACCTGCTCTCTAATCACAGAGGAGACTCATGGCCAAGTTTGTTCTTGTAACTGTATTTTCAGGGTTTTCCAGATAAAAAAAGAACTCCCCCATCTCTATCTCGCTATATAGCTCACTCTATATATGTAATCTCTTTCATATATATGTGTGTATATATATATATATATATACACACACATATATATATGATTATGATTCATTCATTTCAAGGAATTTACTCATGTGAGTGTGGAGGCTGGCAAGTCCAAAATCCATAGGGCAAACCATCTAGAACCTTCACACTGGAAATTCAGGTAAAAGTTGATGTTGCAGTCTTGAGTATAGTCTGCAGGGTCGGTCAAGCAAGCTGGGAATTCAGGCAGGGTTTTCTATGCTGCAGTCGGAGGCAGAATTCTGCTGCTTCAGGAAACCGAGTCTTGGCTCTCGAGGCCTACAACTGGTCAGATGAGGCCAATTCACATTACGGAGGATAATCTGCTTAGTTTAAAGTCTACTGAGTTAAATGTTAATCTCATCTGAAAAATACCTTCACAGCAACATCTATACAGGTGTTTAAACAAATAATCGAGCACCAAAACCTAGTAAAGTAGACACAAGAACTTTTTTTTTTTTTGAGTTGGAGTCTCACTCTGTCGCCCAGGCTGGAGTGTAGTGGCATGCTCGTGGCCACCCCAGCGTTGATTTGTTGGGCTCTGGCGATCCTTCCACCTCAGCCTTCCAAGTAGCTGGAACTATAGGCGCACACTACCATGCCCAGCTAATTTTTTATTTATTGTAGAGATGAAGTCTCGCCAAGTTGCCCGGGCTGGTCTCGAATCTGTTGGCTCAGACAATCCACTCACCTCAGCCTCCCAAAGTGCTGGGATTACAGGCTGAGCCACCCACATAAAATTAACCATCACAGTGATGCTGCCACTCCCCAGCCACAGCTAACATGGAAAGTATGGAAACTTTAAGCTGGATAAATCAGGTTCTCTCTCATGGGAGTTTATTATCAGGGACTAAGACTCTTGTGGGTTTTTCTGATCCCTTGACCTAAAAAGTTACATATTGGTAATGTTCAAAGGAGCATAAAATGGAAACATATACAGAGAGAAGCTGGAATAAGAGACCATGAATCCTCAGAGTAGCCTGGCAAGTTATCTTGTATAGTTTGGCTATATTTCCTGCTCTCAAATTTTGTGACATATCAGATTTATCCAATGAATCCTTTTCTATTTAAGTTACTTTGAGTGAGTTTTTTTTCTTTACCCCCAAGTCATCAGTGGTATCACCATTTTCACCGACCATTTTTTTGTCCTCATTTAAGCGATGAGCTGTCAAAAGCACCAAGGAATTAATTAAGAAAAGAACAGAGGAGATTTCAGTGGATGTAGTTTCAGAGCATTAATTTCTGATCTTGGCAAGAGAAGTCTCAGCCAGGTGAAGAAAATTACTTCAAATGGTTTTGATTGAAGGAAGCATGTGAGGTGAGGAAATAGAAAGTGTGACTATAGGTAACTTTTTCAATAAATTTTAGATAACTTTTCCAAAAAGTTGATGGTGAAGAGGAGTGAAAAAATGTTTTAGGTCATTAGCTACAGGAGTATGTGGAGTTCTAGGAAGATTTGGGGGGTGGGGGGGTAGGGATTGTTTTAAGGAGAAACAGATACTTGATATGTTTTGCTGGAGGAAACAATTTAGTAGAGAGGGAAAAAAACTGATGATGCAGAAGAGAGAAGGGATAATTGCAAAGATGAAGCCTTTGATAAAGGCTAGAGGGACCAAGTTTGAGAGCACTCAGGGAAGAGTTGGTCTTTGACTGTTACTCTCTATAGTAAAAGAAGGAAAGGCAGCGCATGAGTATGATTGCATGAAGCCTGATTGTTTTGTTGAAGACTGCATCTCTTTTCTCAGTTCATCACTTGAGAAAGAGAAGAGGGAGAGGATGTTAGATCAAGATAGTGAAATATGTCAGAGAATGGGGGAAAAAAAAACACTTAAGAAGATGACACTGCTGTGACTGAATAAATAAAAATGGACAAGATACCCCAGCAGGGATTCAATTATTGTAAGATCACAGCAGGTGATGGGTGAGATAAAATTCTGATAAATAGTTTTCTCAAGTTGCATCATTCCCTACTTATACCACTAAACCATGCTTTCTCTGTAAAGTACCTTCTAGTTATTGACAGTGTCAGGCCATGAAATCTCTAGGGACAAAGATGGGCAAGGAGAGAGAGAGACTTATACAAAGGCAAGCCTTCACAATTACACCAAAAATACTATGAACCTATGGGTCAGGATTGGATTTGACTAATAGAATATATACATCATGTCTTGAAATCTTGAGCACCGTCTGAATATCTCTGGAAAGCAAAAATCTTGCTTGGTTTGCATCAAATCACAATTATTAAGGGCAGACAAGCTGGTTTTTTTATGGTTCATTGAGTTGTCAAATCCTAATTCTCTCTCTGTCTCCATTTTTTAAAATTTTTCTTTTTTTGAGTCAGGGTCTTGCTTTGTTGCCCAGGCTGAAGTGCAATGGTGCGATCATAGCTCACTGCAGCCTCAAGTGAGACTCAAGTGATTCTCCCCCGATGTCAGCCTCTGGGTAGCTAGGCCTATAGGCATGCATCACCATGCCCGGCTTTTTTTTTTTTTTTTTTTTTGTAGAGATGAGGATCTCACTATGTGGCCCAGGTAGATCTCAAGCTCCTGACCTCATGCAGTCCTCCCTCCACAGCCTCCTAAAATGCAGGAATTATTACAGCTGTGAGCCACTTTACCCAGCCCAAATCCTAATTTTCAAAATCCTTTTATTATATCCAGATTTCATAACATTTGCTATTTGTTTCGCCCAGCAAGAGGAAATGAAATTCCTGTTTCCCAAATGCCACGTCCAAATGAGTATCTAATGTGTTCCTGACTTTTAACCACTAGAGGGGAGTATGAGCCCATGTATTAAACCAAACCACAGACCAGTCTACCTGGTTTTTTTTTCTTCTCAAAACCCTTTTCCTACCAACCTCGTCTACTTTTGACAACTACCCAAAATAATTTCAAAAACTATGAGTCCCCTTAAGAAATTTAAGTTACACCTAAAATTGTTCAAGATAGAGGCATAATTTTTGTACAACAAAGGATAATAATTTCTGGTAGATTTTTATGTATGTATGTATTTATTATTATTATTATTATTTTTGAGTTGCAGTCTCACTCTTGTCGCCCAGACTGGACTGCAGTGTCCGCTCCCAGTCACCGCAGCCTCGACCTGCTGGGCTCCGGCGATCCTTCCGCCTCAGCCTTCCAAGTAGCTGGAACTACAGGCGCGTGCCACCACACCCAGCTAATTTTTTTGGTTTATTGTAGAGATGAAGTCTCACCAAGTTGCCCAGGCGGGTCTCGAACCCACGGGCTCAGGCAATTCACTCACCTCAGCCTCCCAAGGCGCGGGATTACAGGCTGAGCCACCGAGCCCGGCTTCTGGTAGATTTTAAATGTTGACATTTAAAGCTAAAATTGATATAGCACTTTTTCACATAGCCAATGGAATCTAAATATCATAGTAATTTGATACAACTGTCCATTTAAAAATTAAATGGTGGTACATGGGAGGGGGAAGGGCCTCAAGGGACTTGAGCTTTCTCTGGCTGTGCCCCCTCCCGCCCTGCCTAGCTTCATCCTTGTATTTAAGTAACTACACAACACCTTCTTAAAACCCTAAATATATACATATAGACAAGATTTATTTAGCAATTAAAACATTTGTGTTCTTCTATTTTCTTCTTAACCTATATATAAATTTTATTTTCATCACAAAATATACACCTGTAGGGTTATTTTGATGAACTTATACTTCTCTGCAACAAAATAGGCATAAATGAAAATTATTATAAATATATAATTAATCAAAATAGCATAATTATTAAACCTAAAAGGCAAAGTTGTATTTTAGATATAGATATTAATGAAATGCACAGGGATGGATTTACTCTAGAATGAGTCATAACTCAGCACCAATACTATTACTATTACTCTGACAAATTTGATCACGTATGTAGATGGAAAAGGAAGGAGTTTTGCTCAATGTCATAAAATTTCTTGAACTCTTTTCTTGTTTACACCAAAAGTCACATTGTGATGGATCATCAGAAATATTTTAATAATATCTTACCTGATGACTGGGTTAGAACCTCTGACTATTTTTTGGTAAGAAATAACTGAAGACTACTTGATTTGCAAAACGACTATTATCCATGCATTAGAGTCATTCACTTGCCCAAACAGTTTTTTTTTGTTGTTGTTGTTGGAAAGCTCACTCTGTCACCCAGGCTGGAGTGCAATGGCACAGTCTCAGCCACCGCAGCCTCTACCTACTGGGCTTAGGTGATCCTTCCACCTCAACCTTCCAAGTAGCTGGAACTACAAGCCCATAGCATACTTGCCTAATTTTTTGATTTGTTGTAGAAATGATGTCTCCCCATGATGTCCAGGCTGGTCTCAAACTCCTAAACTCAAGTGATCCTCCTGCTTCAGTTTCCCAAAGTCCTGGGAATACAGGTGTGAGCCGCCATGCCTGGCCTCCAGCAGTATTTTGAATTGTCTCATGGTTTGAGGTTCCAGAGGTTTTTCAACTCAGGGAATCATTCATGGTAAGATCAGTGATGGGTGACAGATATGCATTTCATTTGTAGACTGAGAGAAGAAAATGGAGTGGGCAAGAAAATCTAGCATAATCCTCAACCCCAGAGATAGCTTCAAGCATCAATTTTAAGAAATACTAAATATAAAAGATGAGGATCTGGAAATCATGTGCACATACCCCTTGGAAAGTATTCATGTAATCCCCTTGGAAGATCATTGACCCAACTAATTTAAAAGAAAGCAAAACAAGACCACAGAACTTTTCTCAACTTTGGACTTTTGACATCAATTGAACTGGGTATATATGATAAAGATTGAGTACAAGTATGTAAGCCCCAAATTTAATTTTTGTCTAAATAACCATACAATTATACAGATCAAGGAAGAAATGTCTTTCTCCAAATTGATTTTATGATTTGAAATGTTTATGAATCCATATCTTCTAATTCTAGTTAATATCATCATAGATAGGACTTGGTATTTTACTAGCTATTTAAAACACACTTTTTAAAAATTGAAATTAATCATACACATAATATAGACAGAGCTTTTGCATTTTCCACAAAGCTTTAATGAAAGAGTGCAGTTTCTTGCTTCCCTCACCACACCCCCAGCATTGTCTACCTCCTTTTTTAAGTCCCTTGATCCTTGTGGTTTAACTGATTGATATCTATATACAAGGTATCTACTGCCGCTTCTCAATGTTACCGTTTTAGGCATTAACTATTAACTTTCAATTATGAAAGATGAGGATCTAATTCAATTCTACCTCCATCTTTCCCCCACACAGAATTCCCATGCCCCATCTTTCCTGTAGAGATACAACTTTAATAAGAAAAATGTTTTTGCGTGATGACGACTTTGTAAACATTGCTGCTGAGCCATGCTGTATAATCTGATTATGGTTTTTAGCTGGTATGGTATTTTCTCTTTCTTGGAATTTGTGTTTTGATTTTTACTTAGTTTCTGTGTACTTAATGTAATTCCAAACTTTCCCTAATTATGTAAATCTCCAATTAATATATTCAAACACATTAGGTACTATATCAGTTTTGTCTTCTTTGGGAAGTCTCTTTCAGAGTCTTCTGACCATTCCCCTCCAGGTCTGGTGTGCCTCTAGCTTGCTGTAGAGCTATGTCTTTGGGATTTTCCTTCACCCCATGACAGGGATTCTCTTGGCCTCCTTCCTGTTTTGGATCCTCTGGTTCTTGGATCTCACAATTTCCTCCTTCGTTTATTTCCTAATTTTGGCGGAGCACATTCTCCAGCAGCATTCTATGAAAGGATGAATAGGAATTAAGTTTTTGAAAGCCTAAAGATGTCTCTTTTCTAATCTCCAATTTAATTGACAATTGGGCAGACTTTAAAATACTAGGTTGGAAAACATTTTTCTGTTTTTCTAATCAATGTGTTGTCTTCATGAAGATAGTAGTGAGGTTTTATATATAGGCAGTTTTAAAAATCCTAATCTTTGCTTCATTTGAATTAGAAAATTACATTTGTGCATCACTGAGAATGGAGTAACTATTTAATAACAATTTCCCATGTTTATATTGAACATGAACCTGGGAGCTAAGGTGCTTACTGAAAATGACTTTCATCACTTTGTTGGACACAGTGTAGATGAGTTATTACACTAAAACAACAAGAACAACCATGAAAACCTCTGAGGCTTACATGGGGTAAACTTACAGGGGTAAAATTATAGGTTTCAGTGCACTCTGGAATATTTCTTCACATTTTCAGCATTTGGTGGGGAAGCTTAAAGTTTGCACAGTAATATATCATTGATTTAATTCTCAGGAATGGAAAAATATCAAATGCCTAAAAAGAATAACACTCAGCAATGCAATAATTCAAGGCACAATTTTGTCTTTTTAGGAAAATTTATATCTTATTTTCAACATACACACTTGTGAGATTTTGGTCATGAAGTATTAGATTCTGACTGTTCACTAAGGTAACATACTAAATTAAAAATACGATCTTTACTGGCATTTTGAGTGTCATGATGAAGTGTTTTAATTTAATCTCTCCTTTCTAAAACTCATGTGAGCAACCTTCCTTTCAAAAGCTAGGTTACTATAGTAGGAAAAAGCACAGTCATTTACTTACTCATTATTTCTTCATATAACGTGAAGAAAGAAGTTATAGTCTTTACCACAATGTAATTATATTAATAACTTTCAAAGTTTTATTTAGTGCTGAATCATTTATGATCAGGTGTCATATTTTCTACATAACTGTTTTCTGTGAATAAAGTAGTGTGTAAATTGACATTAATATGTACACGATTTTATTTGCAATTTACCTCTTTTTTTTCCTGCATATTCAGCTGGTGCATTTGAGTCACCCATTTTTAGTCTGTGTCAGAGGTCAGTAAATTTTTTTCTGCAAATAACCAGAGTTAATATTTTAGACTCTGCAGGCCCTATGGTCTTGTTGTAACTACACGCCATGGTAGCATGAAAGCAGCCATGAACAATACAAAACAAACAAATGTGCCTGTGTTAAAAAACAAAAAAACTGATAGCACTGTATTTATAGGTACTGAAATATTAATTTCATATAACTTTCACATATCAGAAAATATTACTCTTTTAAAGAAAAAACTGAAAAACATTAAAAGGCCAGAAACTGTAGCTTATGTCTGAAATCCCAGCACTTCGGGAGGCTGAGGCAGAAGGATCACTTGAGACCTGGAGTTTGAGACCAACATGGACAACATGGTGAGCTGTAGTCCCAGTTACTGGAAAGGTTGAAGCTGGAGGCTGGAGGGTTGCATGAGCCCAGAAATTTGAGGCTCCAGTGAGCTATGATCATGCCACTGCACTCCAGCCTGCGTGACAGAGTGAGACTCCCATTTCTAAAACATTTATTTATATATATCTGCTCTTAGCTGGTGATCTAATGGGGGGCCATAGTTTGTCAAACCCTGGACTGTATTATAGCTCAAAAAAGAAAACCAGTCAATCAAATGAAAAGACTGTTCTCACGTAGTCTGAGTTTTCAGTGATAAACAAATAAAAATCATCAAATGCTTCTACTTTATATGTATTGCATATACATCCAAACCTAAATGATACTTTGACCATCATTGATCGTTGAACAGAAAAATGAATTATCCATCAGCACACAGAAGAAAATGATTCCGCCTCCCCACTGCATACCATTTATATCTAGCAGTATCATTTGTAAAAGAAATTTCATTAACGGCTTAATTTTTCTTTTTTCATTGGCTGCCAAAAAAGATTATTTAATTGTTGATAATCAAGTTTTATAATAAACTTGTTTATATAAGTTTAGACAATTTTATATTTTTGGCACAAATGGTAGCCAAAAAGATCCCAGATCAAACTCAATAATTCTTTAAGAAAAATATGTATTTATAAGAGGATGTTTGTTTGGGGGAGTGAATTTTTTAAACTTGGTTTATTTCTTTTATCAATTTTGGAAAATATTCAGCCACTATCTCTTTGAATATGCATGCTTCCATTTATGCTAATATGTCCCTCTGGAATTTCTATTATTATATGATGGACCTGAAATTCTATCTTCCATGTCTCTCAAACATTCTTAATTGTTTTATTATAATCTATTTCAAGCATAAAACAGATGAATTATATAAATCAATGTAACTCACGCTAGTTAGTCTTTGTCAAACCATAACATTTTTCCATATAGATTTATTATACATTTTTAAATATATAGATATAATTATATATATAGATATGCATATATGGATATAAAATGATAGACATAATTGAAATCTCCTGGATACCTTTTCTGAAACTATTCCCCTTCCTACCTCTCCAAAATTGACAATAATTTGTGTTTTAAATAATTTAAGGATAAATTATGGATAAATAATTTAAGGATAAATTAAGGATAAATATGTCCTTAAATTTTATATCAAAGTTTATCATTTTGGTGTGATCAGATGTATTGATGTTTTCTTCATGTAGCTTGATTTTTGTGGTATATCATTTAAGAAATTCTTACTCGATTTCAGGTCATAAATAGATAAGTATATTTTCTTTTAACATTTACAAAGGTTTTTATTTTGATATTTGTCTTTAAACCATCTAGAATTTATTTTCATGTAGGGCAAGGTAAAAAGATATGATGTAAAATGTTTTGCATACAAATAAGCAACAATTCAAGCACAATTTATTAAATATTATTATTTTCCCACTGATTTGAATCATCAATTCATCATATGTCAAGTTTCTATCTACATGCTTGGGTCAACTTCTGGCCTCTCTTTCACTGGTTTATATTTCTAATTCTGAGGCAGTATAACATTGCTTTAATTGTTATGTATTATATAAATTATCAGTCCCTGGTAAGACATGTTGTTTGGACATGTTTTTCTTCCAAATCATTCTATTTTCTCTCCAATATAACATATAACATTCATAGCAATAAAGTAACAGGTGTATAAATTTGAATAAATATTAGTCTGTAGTTGGTCATTTATCTGCCTTCAGAAAAAAATTAAACAATTATTTATTGAATAGCCTAATTTTACATAGTGTTTTAAAATGATACAAGAACAGTCACTATACATGAAATCTTCTAGGGCTACATGTAACTATAGACAAGTATTTTAACCAATAATGTACTGGTACTGGTAGCAGGGGATCAATTTGCCAATAAAATTTGCTTATCTTATATTCATCATTGGACTTAATCACACTTTTCTTCTTGACTGCTTGGGCAAAATTATTACACCTGGGAGTGGTGTTCCTGTGTATACTTCCACGTTTATTCTGAGTCACAGTATTTACATTACCATTTTTTATTACCTTTTAAAATCTTTAATGAATTGCTTTTGAGCTATAGATGTATATTTTTGAATTAGGATAACAGTGAAAAATTCAAATGTAACAAATTGAAGCGATGATATCACAGTTGACTTGTGAACTCCAAGAGCCAAGAGATAATATTTCAGTTTCACTGAATACTAAGCAAGCGTTTCTGATCAATCCAACCTCTAAAAGCTTAGAGATTATTAAAATATAATATTTTAGCAAAAAATATAATTAATCTTCATCTCAAATGGATGAAATATATAAGAGCAATGGTTATACATTTTAAAAAAGATTTTAATTGCTAAACAGGCTGAGTATTCTTCATAGACCTTGAAGGACAGGGTCTGAGGTAAATCCTTTGAAAAACACTGTCCCAAGGCATTTACTTCAAAGCGCCACAGCTTTGTGCTGTGTTTCAGAGAAGCAGAACTTTAACAATCTGAAGACACATACATTGACAGAAGAGTTATTAACTTCAAATGTAGATTCTGAAATGTGTTACCTCAAATTTCACTCTGTTTCTCAGCAATTCCCTGCCATACCTCATCACATTATTCCTGTGCTTTTAGTGAACACAGTCATTGATCAAAGCACAGTCATTTTCATGACCTGAGAAGTTTGTATGGGTGCTTCATCATTTTATTAATTTTTTGAAGTAATCATGCTCGTGGTTTAAAAAAATGTAAAGTGCTAAAAGACTTAAAAACACATATACTGCAGTTCCCAAGACCCTTTTAATCTGAATCCTACTCCCTAGAAACAATCACTTTAAACTTTTAGCTTTTGTTCCTCTGGTATTTACCTCTGTATTTCTATATATTGTTTTTTTGTTAATTCATTGAGTTTAAGCATTTTTAATTAAATTTTTGTAATAAATAACAATTTTTGCCCTCATATACTTCCTCCACCTCTTTTTCCCAGTGTGTTCTATCACAATTTTTAGTTACATTCATATAGTGTATCTGTTAGTATTCAACTGATTCTCTCCAATGAACTGAGTAGTGCACTATGTCTTTTCTTTTCTTGTATAACTTTTTCCCTCTGGGAATTGTCTCATGTTTTCATTTGCCTGGCATTCTTCAATATTCTTCCTCCAGATGTATTTTCAGTTCAGTTTTTCTGGAATTCCTAAGAGTTTCTAATCACATTCAGGCTTGATAGTTTAAATGGAAAACAACAGCAACATTTCTCTCCCATTATTTATCACTTTGTTTTTCCATTCTACCCTCTTGAAGATTCCTAGACTTATTTTCAAATTCTTCTAATGAGATGTTTATTTCTATTATTATATCTATTTAATTTCTAAGAGCTCCATGCTTGTTCTTAGGATTTAAAAAAAACAGGATCCAATATCTTGGCCACGGATGTGATGTCTTCTGTCTGCGAGGATATACTCCCTGCATTGTCTCCACTTGCACTCCCACTCTCTGTCTCTCTTACCAAGGGAGGGGGCTGTCTCTTTTGGTGCAGGGGTGCTTGTTGATATGCTGGTAATTCTAGGTCTCCCATTCATGTGTAGAGCACTCAGGACTCACTGAAATCTCCAGGTACATGATGGGTCTCATTAACTCAGTTGTTGAGCATCACCATAGGGTTGTGGGGAGTTCAGTTGTAATTTTATTGGTTTTCCCCAACTGCATTGTCTATCCATTGTTTCTCTGGACCGGTTTATGAATAGAGATGTAGGGTTTTATTTCTTTATATGCAATCTCCCTATATTCAACTTCCAGAGTCACTCAAACCTTTCTTGATGCTAGTTCCTCCAGTTTCTGAACCTTCTAGAAGTGCTACAGGGTAGAGTGACTTTCTTCTCACTGATACCTACTTTTACGTGCCTTGTTTCTTCACTCTGGTAGATGAATGACCATCTCCTATATATCTCCTATATATTTCTGTCTTACACAGGGCTTAGGGAAATATAAATTTATCTTAATGTCAAAAATTAACTTTCCACTTCTTTTCTATTCTTGTTTTGAGATGATTTTAAAATGAACAAGGAGTCAAAAATTCTTTGCCATTTTGTACCTGGTAGTGAGGTTAGTCTTCACTAAGCTGATGGTGCCTCATTCAACCTCTGAATTTTCCAGAGCCAAACTCGAGGGTGCAATATCAGTTCAGGAGGAAAGGCGTTTGAACCTAGATGTCCCATGAATTTCAATAATTCAAGAAGCTATTCACAGCATGCTGCTCTAAAAGCCTGGAAAAGAATTCTTGACAGAATCATGGAAAAACTGTTCCATGCTAGTTCTCAGGAATTTTGGAATCTTGGGTTACTTATTCACAGGCAACTAACAGTACTATTATGCAATAAGATGAACGATATATCTGTAGGTATAGATTATTGTAAAAAAAAAGGTGAGTGACTAATGGTAGTTAATTCTCATTATATCACACAAGGTAAAAGTTGTAGGAACACTGCCACCAGGGCATGTACAGACACTACAGACAGCTTTATAGTGAAGCATGGACAACCTCTAAAGACCAGTAGGAGAAGTAGTGTGGAGTAGCAAATTCACCTAGGCTTTTTTAAAAATGAGATTGCAGGGCATTTTAAGGTCCTTAAGAATTCAAAAGACACTTTAAAATTTGCTTGAATTAGACTAGACACAGTGGTATGCCTGTAATCCTAGCACTTTGGGAAGCCGAGGTGAGAGGATTGCTTGAGGCTAGGAAGTCAAGAGCAATCTGGGCAACATAGCAAGACCCCATTGCTACAAAAATTTTTTTTAAAAAAATTAGCCAGATATGGTGGTGCATGACTCCAGCTACTTGGGAGGCTGAAGTGGAAGGATCGCTTGAGTCCAGGAGTTGGAAGCTGCAGTAAGCCATGATCGCACCACTGCACTCCAACCTGGTGACAGAATGAGACCCTGTCTCTAAAAACAAAAACAAAAACACTTAAATTTAAACATACCTGTACACACAAACAATTCTGATACATTTAGCTCTGTTGAGAAATGAGAATATTTATGTAAGTGAATTTTCCGATTAACTTTATTGTTTGTAACTTGCCATATATTTTATATTCCAAAAAGAATGTATGTAAATTAAAAGATATATGTGATAACAAATCTCTCAACCTTTCAATTTTTTTTTGTTTGAGTTGGAGTCTCACTCTATCACTCAGGTTGAAGTGCAGTGGCATGCTCACAGCCACCGCAGCCTCAACCTGGTGGGCTCAGGTGATCCTTCTGCCTCAGCCTTCCAAGTAGCTGGAACTACAGGCACATGCCACCACACCCGGCTAATTTTTTGATTTATTGCGGAGATGAGGTCTTGTCAAGTTGCCCCGGCTGGTCTCGAATCCGTGGGCTCAGGCAATCCTCTCACCTTGGCCTCCAAAAATGCTGGGATTATAGGCGTGAGCTACCACTCCTAGCCAATATTTCAATTTTTAATTACCTATAAATGGATGATAGCATGTAGTAGTTATGAGAACTAAATGAGTTAATATCTGTAAAGCACTTAGAAGCATGTCTAGCAAATGATAAATTCCGTATGAGTTTTCAAAACTAAACAATATAGCAGAAAGATATAAATTCAAAATAAGTGAGAAGAATGAGGCAAATTTTTAAAAAAACATGAAGAAAAACAAAGTACACAAAATAATAAAAGACACATCGTGTCTTTGGATCACAGTCTTGGCTTTGAGCTTTCTCATACCAAGCCAGGATAGGAAAGGTTATCAGTTATATTATTCACAGGGTCTACAACTTAAAAATAAGAGATAGTAGTATTCCTCATATTAAGAATAGAGAGAAATGCTTCCCCAGGTCCAAATATCTATTATTTCCGCCAAGTTTCTCTCAGTGACTAGCAGCAGGTGTTTTGGGGCTGTGTCACATCACCCATTCAGTCACATCATAAACAGTTCATTGAGTGTGATCTGGGGCTGCTGAGGACCCGTGTAGGGCCAGGCACTGTGGTTCAACTCTGCACTATCTTTACAGCCTGGCTTAGTCTAGGAGTAACTTTAAGAATGTCATTAGGAATGAGTAGATAGCTTATCTTCCAGGCCTCTGTTATCCAAAATTAAAAACAAAAGGTAGGGGATAGGAGTTAAGTTAGTCACAAGGAAAGCACTTAATGTTTATTTAATAAATGAAAATTTTTTTCAGCCACTTTTATTGATAACTTTCCAAAGTGGGTAATACACCTTCTGCCCTCTTATTTGGTGAATTCAAAATATAATTTACCCTTTTCCTGATGACTCAGTTCCACTGTAATGAACATCAGTGTTGGCCTCAGGAGACATTGAGATACATAAGCCTGTCTGCTCCCACAGTTTAATTTTAGAATGATGCGTCTTTTATTCTGAAGTGTGCTTTGAAGTTCTCTCTTGGCATTCAAATCAGTTGTCAGGTTTATTTTTGCTTATTGCCAGTGTTCCCGCTTCTATCAGCCTTCTTTTTCTTTCTGCATATTTGATGCTTTTCTTCTGGTTGAATAGGTAGCGGGTAAATAAGAAGTTGGTTGATTGGGCATGTAAGAATTGTGTCTCAAATAAAAGTAAATAAGTTCTGAGTAACGGCCAGAGAGAGCCACCTGTGTGTAAAATTCTGTAAGATTTATTTGGTAGTTCAGATATCTTTTTATCTTTCTGTTAATTTGTGGCTGTGCTCTGAATAGTTGAGTTTGCCAGGCAACTGATCTAGAAACAAATGCAAGATTAATCTACACATGATACAATATTATGCTGCGTAAGATGTCCAAGGGAGAGCTTTCTTTTTTAAAATTTCATTTATTTATTTTTATTTTAAAGATGTGGGGTACAAGTCAAGAGAAAGAGATTGTAGAAGTGCTGCTGGGAAAGTCTTCTTGTTAGACAGAATAGATTAGTTAAGCAAGAGCTCAGGTGAGCGGGCACCAGATTAAACCAAATTACAGATTTGAGTCATCCAAAGGGAAGAGATAAAGGTGTTGAGGCCCAGGGCTTGGAGCTTAAATGCCTCAGATACCCATCTGAAACTGTTTGCTTGCCCTTGGAGCAAGTGTTTGAGGGTTAGTCAATACTTCTCTTTATCTTTTTCATATTTCATGGGAGGGGTGAAATGAACAAATGAACATTTTCTCCTTTCTTCTCTGCAATGGGGACATATTGCCTCCAGTTTTCAGTTAGTGATTTTTTTGATTACCCTAAACATTTAAGTACCTGGAGATACTTGGGAATGGGACAGCAAAAGGAATGGGAAACATAATATAATATGTCCTTAAAGATTGATTTTCAACAGTATAAACAAGGATATCTGAGGTCAGCTTCATTTTTTAAGTGGGTCAGTGTAGTTCAGTCAGCTTGAAAGGTGAAATAAGATTCTCAAGATAACAAGAAATATGTAGCCCGTAAAAAAAGCAAATCCTTGAGAATTTTTTTTTTTGGTACCACCCCACCACCTCATTACCCAACATACTACTACTCAATCAGAAAAGAATACATTAAGAGAATTTTTAAATCTTACAAATTTTACTTCACATTATCTACCTGTTTGGGTATATTCTTCCCATTTTAATCAGATAGCCATTTGCTAGCAATTGAGCTTATTTATGCTGCTGCCAACTTGATTAATGAAATGGAGTGTTTGAAACACTGACCCATTTATTCCTCTAAAAAACAAACCATTAATCTTTGTTTCTGAAATTTTTTCCCACACTTCCACCACCTTGGTCCCTATCAAGTTCTCCCCAAATATCTAAATGCATCTCTTTTCTGTTAAAAAAAAAAAAAGCTTCAAAGTGGGTGATCATTGCATTGTGCACTGGCTTGTTCAGTTTACCTAAAGGCCATGCAAAAACTACATTATCCCTACTATAAATAAATTGCTGAAATTGAGGTCAGAGGTAGCCCAAGGAAGTAACCTTCTTCATCAAGCCACCTGAGCCCACTTCCAGCATTCATTGACCCACATTCGAAACACATGTTCACAATCGATTCAAAGTGCCCTCCAGTGAACCAGCCTCCTGCTACTTTCTTTGTAATCTCATCATTCAGAGAGCTTGGGGGTTCATCAGGCTTGTCCATATTGATAAATGGCAGCAAGACTTACGGTGGGTTGGAAGCTAGAAAAGGACACTGAATCTTTCTTTGCTTATGGAGACCCGGGAGGTGCAGGTAGCACCTCTGTTGCCTTGTATTAAAGGGTGAAGCTGGAGGAAGTTCTTGTCATAAAAAGTGGTAACAGACTTTCTAATATCTTTTTTTCTTCTCTCTTCCATACCAGAATTTGATATTTACCATCTGGAATTTTTTTAGCACTGCCCACTAATTTATTATTTTTTACATTTTATTATTGTTACTTTTTAAATAATGTTTTATTTTAAATATGTGGGGTACAATTCGGGGTTGGGTATACAAATGTTCATTATGCAGGTACCCTTGTTGAAGTGGTGTGTTCCCTTTCCCCTGGCAGTTTCCCATTACTGCCAATCCCGTCCCTGCCCTCCCCTGGCAGTTTCCCACTACTGCCAGTCCCTTTCTTATAGTATTATGATAGTTGTTCAAGGTCCACTTATGAGTGAGAACATGTGATATTCAGTTCTTTGTTTCTGTAAAAGATCACTCAGTATTATAGCCTCTAATCTCATCCAAGTTGCTGCAAAGTTCATAATTTTGTCATTTTCATGGTTGTGGAATATTCCATCGTGTATATATACCACATTTTTAAAATCTAGTCCTCTTTCAATGGGCAGCAGGGTTGGTTCCATGTTTTTGCTATTGTGAATAATGATGCAATAAACATGCATGTGCAGGTATCTTTTTTATTATTATTTTTAACTGAACTGCATTTTTGAAAATTGACATATTTGCAGAGTACGTAGTGATGTTTCAGTGCACATAATGTATAGTGATCAGATCAGGGTAATTGGCATATGCATTACCTCATTTGCATTTATTATTTTTTCCATTGGGAACATTCAATATCTTCTTTCTAGCTAATTGAAACTATATAGGCTGGGCTCGGTGGCTCAGCCTGTAATCCCAGGACTTTGGGAGGCCAAGGCGAGTGGATTGCCTGAGCCCGCGGGTTCAAGACCCACCTGGGCAACTTGGCGAGACCTTATCTCTATAATAAATCAAGAATTAGCCAGGTGTGGTAGCGCACACCTGTGTTCCAGCTCCATGGAAGGCTGAAGCGGAAGGATCGCCAGAGCCCAGCAGGTTGAGGTTGCGGTGGTCGGGAGCGTGCCACTACATTCCAGTCTGGGCGACAGAGTGAGACTCCAACTAAAAAAAAAAGAAACTATTTAATAAATTATTGTTAACCATAATCATCCTACAACGGCATGGAACATTAGAGCTTATTCCTCCTATCTAGCTCTAATTGTGCATCCTTTAACACAACTCTCTCATCTCTCTTTGCCCCTACTCTTCCCAGCCTCTATTATCCTCTCTTCTACTTTTCACTTCTAGGAGATCCACTTTTTTAGCTTCCACATATGAAAGAGGACATGTGGTTTTTAACTTTCTATTCTTGGCTTATTTCGCTTCATAATGTCCTCCAGTTCCCTCCATGTTGCTGTGAGTGAAAAGACTACATCTTTTTTTAAAAAATAGCTGAATTGCATCCCATTGTGTATATATACCACATTTTCTTTATCCTTTCATCTATTGTTGGACACCTAGCCTGATTCCATATCTTGGCTACTGTGAATAGTACTGCAATAAACATGGGGGTACAGATGTTTCCTCCATATACTAACTTATTTTCCTTTGAATAAATGCCCAGTAGTGGGATTGCTGATATGGTAGCTCTATTTATAGTTTTTTGAGGAACTTACATGCTCTTCTCCATAGTGGCTGTACTAGTTTCAATTCCCACCAACAGTGTACCCTTTTCCCTGCATCCTCACTAGCATTTGTTATTTTTTGTTTTTTTGACAGTAGTCATCCTAACTAGGATGGGATGATACTTCACTGTGGTTTGATTTGCATTTCCCTGATGATCAGTGATATTGAGCATTTTTCATATGTTCATTGGCCATTATTGTATGTCTTTTTTTCCTGAGAAATATCTGCTCAGATCATTTGCCCAGTTTTTCATCAGATTTTTTTTTTTTTTTGTGAATTAAGGTATTTGAGTTTCTTGTATATTCTGGATATTAATCCACTGTTGGATGGAAATTTGTAAACTTTTCTGCCATTTTGTTGGTTATTTGTAACTCTTTTGATTGTTTCCTTTGCTGTGCATAGTTAGTTTGATATAGCCTCATTTGTTTATTTTTGCTTTTGGTGCCTGTGCTTTTGAGGTCTTATATATAAAATATTTTTCCAGACCAATGTCCTGAAGCATTTCCCGTGTTTTCTTCTAGTAGTTTTATAGTTGTGGGTCTTACATTTAGAGCTTTCATCCATTTTGACTTGATATTTGTATATAGTGAGAGGTAGTTTCTTTCTTCTGCATATAAATGTCCAGTTTTCCCAGCACCATTTATTGAAGAGACTGCTCTTTTCCTAATGAGTATTCTGGATGCTTTTGTAAAAAATCAGTTTACTATAGATGCATGGATTAGTATCTGAATTCTCTATTCTGTTCCATTGGTCTATATGTTTGTTTTTATGAAAGTAATATGCTGTTTTGTTTACTATAGCTTTATAGTCTATTTTGTTGCCTCCAGCTTTGTTCTTTCTGCTGAGTATTGTTTTGGCTAAATGAGGTTTTTTTTATGGTTCCTTAAAATGTTAAGATTCCCCCCCCCCATTTCTGTGAAAAATATCACTGGTGTTTTGATAAGGATTGCATTGAATCTGTAGATTGCTTTTGGTAGTTTGTTCATTTTTATAATATTAATTTTTTTTCAATCCATGAATGTGGAATGTCTTTCCTTCTTTTTTGATGACCTCTTCAATTTCTTTATCAGTGTTTTATAATTTTCCTTGTAGAGATCTTTCACCTCCTTGGTTAAACTGATTTCTGGGAATTTATATTTTTTTGTACCTATTACAAATGGGATTGCTATTTTGACTTCTCTTTTAGCTTGTTCACTGATGACATATATATATATCATATGTATATATATATGTTTACATATATAACTGATTTCTGTATACTGGTTTTATATTCTGCAACTTTACTGAATTCATTATCAGTTCCAACAATTTTCTCTTGGCGTCTTTAGGTTTTTCGAAATATAAGATCATGTTATAAAAAAAGTGGTACATTCACACAATGGAATATTATACAACCATAAAGGACAAAATTATGAACTTTGCAGCAACTTGGATGGATTTAGAGTCTATAATACCGAGTAATCTATCACAGAAACCAAGAACTGAGTACCACATGTTCTCACTCATAAGCAGACCTTAAGCAATTATCAAAATACTATAAGAAAGGGATTGGCAGTAGTTGGAAACTGCAGGGGGCAGGGTGGCATTGGCAGTAGTGGGAAACTGCCAGGGGAGTGGGGGCACACCTCATCAACAAGGGTACTTGCATAATGAACATTTGTATACCTAACCCTAAGTTATACCCCATGTCTTCAAAATAAATTTTTTTTTTTTTAAAGATCATATTGTTTGCAAGCAGGAATAATTTGACTTCTTGCTTTCAAATTTGGATGCCTTTTATTTCCTTCTTTTGGAAAATTGCTCTGGCCTTTACTGTGTTGAAGTACTTTTCTCCTATATCTAGTTTGTTGAAAACTTTTATCATGGAGGGATGCTGAATTTTATAAAATAGTTTTTCTGCATCTATTCAGATCATCATATTGTTTTTGTCCTTTATTCTGTTGATATAATGTATCACATTTATTGATTTGTATATGTTGAGCCATCCTTTCGTTCCTGGGATAAATATCCCTTGATTATAGTGTATTATCTCTTTGATATATTTTTGGATTCAGTTTGCTTTTATTTTGTTGAGGATTTTTGTATCTTTGTTCATCAAGGGTGTTGCCCTGTAGTTTTCTTCTGTGTGTGTGATAGACCTTATAGAATGAGTTAGGAAAAGTTCCCTCTGATTGAGTATTTTTAAATAGTTTCAGAAGAATTGGTATTAATTATTCTTTAAGGTTTCAATAGAATTCAGCAGTGAAGCCATCAGTTCCCAGACTTTACTTCTCTGGGAGACTTTTTATTACTGATATAATCTTTTCACTTGTTATTGATCTGTTCAGCTTTTCTATTTCTTCTTCATTCAATCTTGGCAGGTTGTGTGTGTCCAGGAATTTATCCATTTATCCTCTATGTTTTTAAATTTATTGGTGTATAGCTATTCATAGTAGTCTTTAATGATCCTTTGTTTTTCTGTGGTATTCACTGTGGCATCACCTTTTTTGTTTCTCATTTTACTTATGGCTCTTCTCTCTTTTTTTTCCTTAATCTAAAAATAGTTTGTGAATTTCAACTTTTCAAGTTTTAGTTTTGTTGGTCTTTTGTAATTTTTATGTCTCAATTTTATTTATTTCAGCTTTGATTTTTATTTTTCTTTTAATAATTTTGGGTTTCATTTGTGCTTGCTTTTAGTTCCTTGAGATATATCATCAGGTTGCTTATTTTAAATATTTCTAGTTTGTTTTTTTTTATATATAGGAAATGTACTATAAACTTGCCTTTTAATACTGCTTTTGGCTGTGGCTCAGCTTGTAATCCTGTGCTTTGGGAGGCCGAGGTGAGTGAATTGCCTGAGCCCAGGGGTTTGAGACCCGCCTGGGCAACTTGGTGAGATCTCATCTCTATAATAAATCAAAAAAATTAGCCGGGTGTGGTAGTGCATGCCTATAGTTCTGGCTATTCGGAAGGCTGAGGCAGAAGGATCGCCGGAGCCCAGCAAGTCACGGATGCAGTGGCCGGCATCGGCCACTGCACTCCAGTCTGGGTGACAGAGTGAGACTCTAACGCAAAAAAAAAAATAAAAATAAAAAAATACTGCTTTTGTTGTTTCTCAAAGGCTTTGATATGCTATGTCTCTCTTTTCATTTGTTTCAAGGAATTTTAAAATTTTCTCTTTAGTTTCTTTCTTTCCATTGGTCATTCAGGAACATGTTGTTTAGTTTTTATGTATTTGTATAGTTTTGAACACATTTTTGAGATTTGTTTTGTGTCTTAACATATCGTCAATCCTGGAGAATGTTTTATGTGCTGAAGAAAAAAAATATGTATTCTGCAGCTGTTGGTTTAAATGTTCTGTAAATGTCTGTTAAGTCTATTTGATCTATGGTGCAGTTTAAATCTGATGTTTCTTTGTTGATTTCCTGTCTAGGTGATCTGTCCAGTGCTGAGAGTGGGTGTTAAAGTTTCTAGCTACTATTGTATTGAGATATTTCTTTCCCATTAGACCTAATATTTGGTTTATACATCTGGGTTCCTGGTTTTGCCATCTGGAATTTTCTAGGTGCTTGTTTGTCTTTTTAAGAAGACTAAACCACAAGAAGAGCTAGAAACTTTTAAGCATTGGTAGAATATTTCAGAGGTTTTCCAAGCCTAGCTGTTAAAATATGAAGAGTTGATAATAGTTTCCTGAAGTTAATTAATGTCGGTTGTTGTAAAAATTGCTCATAGTTCTCTTTTATATGGACCACCAGGGAAAAAGTGTTGAGACATTTAAAGTGACATTGTCTCTAATTAACAAACAAGATTCTTGAACCTGTTTCTAAATGAATGCAGGTTACAAGACACTCTACTGAAAGTAAATTATATATTTTCTGCAACTTATTTTGATAGCCATTTGGGTGGGGGAGCCACTCATACTAAGGAAAGCATCAACCATCAGTGAGACTAATCCTAAAGAAGAGATAATTTTTATTTTTTTCTGCCTTGAGACATAGGTTGTAAATTCCAGGAAGACATGGTTTCCAACTTGTATGCTTTTATGCAACCTAAAACCCTTAACGATATCATGTAGGTGATTTCAATAGATTAAATTTTCTTGAATTGATGAAGAACTGAAAGGATGTAACACTCTAAGAAAAATATTAGATTTATTATCGCTAGACTTTGTGGGAATTTATTATCTTACCCTGAATATTAAAGACTTGATCCTGTACTATGCATGGTGTTGGTGTGTGTTGCATATGTGTTAGACCTAAATTAGTATTTGTCTTACCATTCGAGGGGAGTTCCTTCCCCAACTGAGATGTTTTCTTCTTTTACATAGGAAAGTGTAGATGGCATCAACTTGCTTGCTAGATAAGTGATGAGTTGCTGCATTTAAAAGTTTTAAGACTAGGTTAATATAATTTGAAATGAAACATTGCTCAAAACACTGAGTCCTATTAGTGGCAGACTGTGCATTTTAAAAATGTATTTAATCACACATTATCTTCTGCAATGCAACTTTGATATTCCTCTATTAAGAGGTGAAGTTAGCCGGGCTCGGTGGCTCAGCCTGTAATCCTGCGCCTTGGGAGGCTGAGGTGAGTGGATTGCCTGAGCCCGCGGGTTCGAGACCCACCTGGGCAACTTGGTGAGACTTCATCTCTACAATAAATCAAAAAATTAACCAGGCATGGTAGCACGCGCTTGTAGTTCCAGCTACTTGGAAGGCTGAGGCGGAAGGATCACTGGAGCTGAGCAGGTCGAGGCTGCGGTGGCCGGGAGCAGCCACTGCACTCCAGTCTGGGCGACAGAGACTCCAACTCAAAAAAAAAAAAAAAAAGAGTAAAGTGTATTTCTCCATGTTCTTCTTATATTTGACCTATAAGATATGGTGAAAGTGACACTATGCTAGGTCTTGATATGACCTTTAATTGTGTTTGATTTATTGTTTTCCCTGGATATTAAGAAACTGCTTCTGCTGGGCTTGGTGGCTCAGCCTGTAATCCTGCGCCTTTGGGAGGCTAAGGTGAGTGGATTGCCTGAGCCCGCGGGTTTGAGACCTGCCTGGGCAGCGAGACCTCATCTCTACAATAAATCAAAAAATCAGCTGGGCGTGGTAGCGCATGCCTGTAATTCAGGCTACTTGGAAGGTTGAGGCGGAAGGATCGCCGGAGCCCAGCAGGTCGAGGCTGCGGTGGCCGGGAGCGGCCACTGCACTCCAGTCTGGACGACAGAGTAAGACTCCAACTCAGAAAAAAAAAAAAAGAAGAAACTGCTTCTGCTCTATGCTTATTCTTGATAGCCTCCCTTTCAGATTGCCATGCTATGAGAAGCCCAAGTAAAAGTCACAGAGAAAAGCAGGTATTTTAGTTCACAGTCTCAGTTGACCTCCCAGAGGACAGTCACCATTTACTGCCAGCCATTTGAGTGGCTTGTCTTGGATGTCCAGCCTAAGTTAGCCCTTAGATCACCCTTGCCTCAGGCGACCTCTAGCTACTACTTCAGGAGAGATACATCTCAAGAAAAAACCACTCAGCTGAGCCAGCCAGTGCACACACCATGAGAAATTACCTTGCTTTACTGAAATTATGATTAGACATTATAGAAATAAATTATACTGGGCTGGATGTGGTGGGTTACGCCGGTAATTCCAGCATGCTGGGAGACCAAGGCAGGAGGCGTGCTTGAGTCCAGGAGTTTGAGATCAGCCTAGGCAACACAGCGAGACCTTGTATCTACAAACATCAAAAAATTAGCTGGGCATGGTGGCATGTGCCTATAGTCCTAGCTACTCAGAGACTGAAGCAGAAGGATCCCCTAAACCCAGGAGATCAAGGCTGTGGTGAGCTGTGATTGTGCCACTACACTTCAGCCTGGGCAACAGAGTGAAGCTCCAATTCAAAAAAAAAAAAAAAGAAAGAAAGAAAAGAAATTATACTCGATCTATGAAAACCATATTAGCCAATTTTAAAACATTTTATTTCAAAATCGAGTACCTAAGTTTGAACTTAATATTCCTTTTTGGTAGACTCTAAGTTCCTCTAGGTAAAAAAGTGTGGCTATTCAACATTAAATCTCCAGTTTTCAATAGAGTGGTTTGTACTTACTAGGTACTCCATAAATGTTTGTTAAATGAATGACTCTTCCCTTTCATGCTACACTCAGTCCAATCTTTCTACTCACTTTCTACGTCTATTCAACAGTAAGGAGTTATTTTATAAATTGAATTCATAATATTATCCTGTGATTGCCAAAGAATAAAGTGAGTAGACAAGTTTCAGCACATTTTATTGTAGTGATTAGTAACTCTGAAACTTACATAAGGTCTTATCAACATTATACATATACATATTTGTTTATATAGATGCTTATACACAAAATAGGCTAAACACTTTTTAGCCTGATTTTTTTGACTTCACTGATTCAAAGATGATGAAATTCATTTTTATAAAACTGTTTGATATGATTATAGAGAAATATTTATATTTGAATGAGAATATTCTCAATATTAGATGATCTGTTAGCAAACAATTAAAATGGTCATTTGTAGTATTTACTTATTCACAAAAGAAGGCCAGTTTAGTAGGGCTATTTATTTAGACTTTGTCAGCATTTTCTTTCAGGCAGGTACTATAATTCAGTGTGAACCTTACAGCAATGGTAAGACATGACTGGGCTGGATCATAGTTTCCCATGGGAAGCATGGATTTTTGAAATCCCAAGGAGTCTAGATTCTAATGTAAGTGCCATTCTTTACTGATTGGTGAGCACAGTCTAATTACTCAACCTCTCTGCTCAGCTTCCTCAAATCTCATAGGGTTTGCAAGGTCCCTGCATTGTGTCTGGACATACTAGATGATCAACAGATATTAAGCGCCTTTGCTACCCCTCCACTGGATGCAAAATCAGGTCGGTTCTAGAACCAATTCCTTCCCTTTCACACAACCTTCATTACTGATATCTCTAATAGGCAAGTATTAGAAAAAGTAGTTAAAAGCTTAACATCTTCTTGATTATAATAATCACATCTGTCAGTTTATCTTGACCTCTTCATTCTTTGTTTCTTCTAGTTTCAGTTAGTTCTATTCTTAAGGCATTAACAAGTTGAATTCCTTCCTTTCTTCCTTCTATCCTTCCTCCCTTCCTTCTTTCCTTCCTATACTCTCTATATAGTGGGTGCCACTGTCTTCTCTGGGGACAAGAAAAAATATATTAATTAATTAATTAGGGTTGGGGCCTCACTATGTCGCCCACGCTGGAGTGCAGTGGCACAATCACAGCTCACTGCAACCTTGACCTCCTGGGTTCAGGAGATCCTGCCACCTCAGCCTTCTAAGTAACTGGGACTACAGGTGTGCGCCTCCCCACCTGCCTTATTTTTTTTATATTTTATAGAGACAAGGTCTTGCTATGTTGTCCAGGCTGGTCCTGAACTCCTGGGCTCAAGCAATTCACCCATCTCGGCTTCCCAAAGTGCTGAGACTATAGGTATGCACCATCTTGCCCAGTTTAAGGACAAGACAATAAATAGGAAAAAAAAATCTCTGCCTTTATGGAGTTTAGATCCTAGTGGAGGAGACAGACAATAAGCACCTAAACAAGGAATGTAGTAAGATAATGAAAAAAAAAAAAACCATAAAGTAGGGTGCAGGGGTAGAGATTGAGGCGGGTATCGTTTTAGACAGGATGGTCAGGATGGACCTCTCAGACACTGAATAAAGTGAGTGGCTTTATGTCTGCAAATATCGGAGGGAAAGTGATACAGGAAAGGGGATGAGAAGCAAGGCCGAGGCATCCGTGTTCTAGAAGAAGCAAAGATGAAGTCGTTGGAGTGGAGAGAAGGGGGTGGGCAGAAAGGTTGCCAAGCTTAGACCATGTCAGCTAGTATTAGGGTTAAGGATTATTAATTTTAACTTTTTTTTAAAAGTTGGCGGTCTCTGTTGCCCAGACTGGAGTGCGATGGCACAATCACAGCTCACTGCAGCCTTGGTGTCCTTGGCTCAGGTGATCATCCTGTCTCAGCCTCCCAAGTGACTGGGACTGTAGTTGTGTGCCACCACACCTGGATACTTCTTAAAACATTTTTTTGTATAGAAATGGTATTTCTATGTTGCCTAGGGTAGTCTCAAACTGCTGGGTGCAAGCAATCCTCACACCTCGGCCTCCCAAAGTATGGGATTGCAGGCATGAGCCACAGTGTCTGGCCTAGCTTTTGTCTTCTATAACATTGCTCTGTTTGAAGAGTTCAAGCCTGTAGCTTTATAGAACATTCATCAATTTGAGTTTGTCTGAGGGCTTTGAATTTTGTTTTAAACATGATGAAAACCAGTGGGGAGTTTTGAGCAGGGAGTACCTTTACTTCTGTTTCATAGGCAGTTGGCTGAGGCATGGCAAGATGGAGGAACTCACAGAGGAGCAGGCATGGAGGCAGGGAGGCTCATGGAGCGTCTTGCTATGTCCACGTCTGAGGGTCCAGGCCAGAGCCTGTGGAGGCATGGATGTGAGAAAGGGCCAGCAGTGAGACACTGACAAGTAGTCCGATTTGGAATCTGTTTCACAGGGTTTTCTGATGAATTGATTTCTGATTCATTGCAGAGCATGAAATGAAAGGAAAAGAGAGTCAAAGGTCACTCTCCTGGACCGCTGTTTGAACCTGAGCCCCGTGGAAAGGGTGGTGCTGTCTACCTGAGACAGGAGAAGGCAATAGGAGGAGCAGACTGTGTGTGTGTTTGTCTGGAGGAATCAAGTGTTTGGTTTGTTACCTTTGAGGTGTCTATGAGACAGAGACATAGGAGGAGATAGCGAGGTTGTTGGAAACACCACTGTGGAATTCAAGGGAGAGACTGGAACTGGAAAACCAAATATCTAAATCTTAACAGGAATAGCTGCCTTTATTAGGTACCTATGATGTGCTAGGTAATTTGGCAGGTGCTTTATATACATGACACCCTCAAACCTCAACAAATACAGTCTTATCAGAACTAATAGCATAGCTTTCAGAGACTCTTGCCCCATCTGCTTCCTAAGGATTCCACTCCGACACCTGGGAGTGCTCTGGGGCTGTCTTTCATGGGCTTGTGTTGAATTCCGTCTTGCTCACCGAATGGGGCCTCTGCCCTGCATCACTTCCGCGGAGTGGGCCTGTACCACTTTCACTGAGTGGGCCTGTGTCCCTCCTGCTCTGCTTCCTCTGGGAGCTTAGACTGCACTTGTCCTGGGTGCAGCTGTCCAGCATTGCTAGGTGCCATTGCTTTGCTTTCTCTTGCATGGGCACTCCACTGATGGTGAAATGAGGGAGATGCCCATTGTCCTTATGCTGTCCTGTCTGGCCTGAGCTGAGCCAAAGAGATTCTCCCCTGAGAATGTGAACTCTCTGTAGGTAGATGGAATCCTAATTCTGTGAGGAGGCCATGTTCCACCAAGCACACCTGCAAGGTAGAGAAATAAGCCTGTGGAATGAGAGAGAGGAAAGCGTCAGAAGTAGAGAGAAAAGACAGGTTTCCCAGTTTTCATTTTGAGCCTTGTGGGCTCTCTCACCATTTCTGCCCTTGGGATCCATGAAGTGCAACTGTAACCCTACAGTAAATCCCTCCTCCCTCCCTTCATGCTGGGGATAGTTCAGATTGGATCTTGGTAGCAAAACCAAGGAGTCTTGGCCAGTTATTATCCCCTCCAGTGCCTGAAAGATAGCCTGTTTATGTTTAAAGCTCCATGTCACTTCTCCGTAAACACCTCAAGCATTGACTAAGTTTTTATCTCACTAGTCAATGTTTTCATTAATTGTACACAATTTTTTGTCAGTCATCCCTCCTTTACCCTTCTCTGTTACTTGGACCAATTTCTCTTTCTCATTTGTTATGTTTATGATCTTTTTCAACATCTTTTCATTCACTTTTTTCCCAATGTGACCCTTTTTTAGAGTGTCTGTGGACAACCTCTCATGATGATTCCTCTCACCTCTCACATTTGAAAACAATCTTTTTTTTTTTTTTTTTTTTTTGAGACAGAGTGTCTCTTTGTCACCCAGACTGGAGTTCACTGGCTCAATCTTGGCTCACTGCAGCTTCCATTCTCTGGGCTTAAGGAATCCTCCCGCCTCAGCCTCCCAAGTAGCTGGGACTAAAGGCATGTGCACCATCTCTGGTTAGTTTTTGAAAAAATTATGAAACAGAGAGGGTAAGATCTTTGCTCAGTTAGGCCTATCTATATCTGTCAGCCTCCATGGCAGGTGGTCTCTTCTTTTTCCTTCATCCATTTTCTATTTTAAGCAATTCTGAGAAGATAAGAATGCTATCGTTGGCCAACTGAGCAATGAGAAGGGATCTATGGATGAGAGTGATGGTGATAATATGAGCAGTGGAAACCCTGCTCCCGTACCTTTTATATGCATCCCTATCTATGAAAACATTTTAGCATGTCCTTTTCCAAAGTTATATACTCTTTCCTCTGGGAATCTGATTCACCGAGGTATATAACACATGGCCAGCCATCATTAGCAGCCATTTCTCAAGTAGCAGCTTTTCCTCAGAGTTCTTTCTGTTCCCTAGCTACCTCTAATTCCTGAAGTCTGTTCAGGGCAAATGGTTACTTACAAGTCAGGGTTTTTCTTTTAGTGGGGAACCTTAAAGAGCATATGATGACATTTCTGGGACAGCTGCAGTTACGAGGCCAGTGGGAGGCATCTGATAGGGACAGCTTCTGGCTTTGGTGTCATGCACTCACCTAGGAGCCATGTACAGAGCCATCTCCCTCGTGGGGGCATCCAAACTCTCTGTGGAGCTGTGACTCAGCTGTACATTCTTGAATGTTCACAGATGCATAAATGCGAATTCAGTTCCAGGAATAGCTCAGGGGTTTACTGGTTCCCAAAGGTAAATGTACAGCTATCCACTTCATCCCCCACCCACCTTTTTTTTTGAGTCGAAGTCTCACTCTGTCGCCTAGGCTGAAGTGCAGTGACACACTTGTGGCTGCCGCAACCTTGACTTGCTGGGCTAAGGTGATCCTTCTGCCTCAGCCTTCCTAGTAGCTGGAACTATAGGTGCATGCTACCATGCCTGGCTTATTTTTTGATTTACTGTAGAGATGAAGTCTCACCAAGTTGCCCAGGCTGGTCTTGAACCCCTGAGCTCAGGCAATCCTCTCGCCTAGCCTCCTAAAGTGCTGGGATTACAGGCTTGACCCACCATCCCTGGCATTTTTTTGGGGGAAGGGGGAGAATAGAGATAGGGTTTCTGCTCTGTTGTCCAGCCTGGAATGCAATGACATGATCACAGATCACTTCTGTCTTGACCTCCTGGGTTCAGGCAATCCTCCTGCCTCAGCCTCCTGGGATGATAGGTGCACACCACCACACTGGACTAATTTTTGGGGTTTTTGTAGAGATGAAATCTTACTATGTTGCCTAGCCTGGTCTAAACTCTAGGCCTCAAGAGATCCTCCATCTCAACCTCCCAAAACACAGGAGGGATTACAGGTATGAGCCACGGTGCCTGGCCCACTTTATTCATTTTTGAGTAATGTATGTTGAGCGCTAGCCTGTATCAAGTCCTATGCTAAAAACAAATTTAAACCTCACAATGAATATTTGAGTTGTGAAGTTCTATTAAAATTCTCATTGTAAAGATGAGGAAATTGAAGTTTAAGTATGTCTTGGCATGTCTCAGGCTGCAAAACTAGTAAAAGAGGTGGATTTGAACTCAGAACTATGCTATTCCAGCCCATAATCTTGGCCACTATGTTATGCTGCCTCAAGGTAGAATATGTAAAATAAATATTTATGTACACATGAACACCATTCACAATAGTTCTGAGGCTCAAAATAGGACCAGAATGCCTTCCTTATTTGTCATTTTGCTTTGCAGGCTCTTCTGGCCCTGTTATCACCTTCCCTCCCAGACACGCTTTCACCTCGTTCCCTGCATCCAAATGCCACCCAAATTTACAATTTGACAGGCAGCTAAATATCTTACATTTTAGGCTGTCCCAAGTTGTTTCACTAGCCTTTTCTTTTTCTTCTCAAGAAGGAAGATGAACACTGATGAAGTGACTCAGGCCCAGAAACTTCCTCTTGCACTTAGAGTGAGCCAATCGATATCTCTACCCACAGTCCTTATTGCACCGATGACCAACAGTACTCTAATGGCTTTGCTATTTAGCAGCTCAAAAGAAGATCTCACTAGAAAATAAATTTATTGTCCCCCTCGTTCTCCCCCTTTAGCAAATCCTACCTTATTGCTTCCTGTTAGAAGACTTTGGAAGCCCTTTATGTTCGTTGTCAAATAGCACCATTTCCCTTAGCAGTGTTACATTATTGATTGAGATAATCTTATTTTCTGAAAATGTCATTTATGGCAGGTGCAATCCCTACTTGGTTAATTCATCTGTGATTTGGTATTGTATATTCAACCTGGTAGCAGAATGCTTCCTTTTTAAATTTTCTTCTGGAGCTGGAGTTTTCATTATTGAAATGAAAAGAAATGGGTCATAGAAATATTATCCACAAAGAACTCTCAATTAGAAAACATTACCCTGTTACTATCTTCCTGCTGAAGTTTGATGAACATATTTTATTATGTTTCAGTTGGCAGGACCTGTTTGCTCAATTGGTTTAACATCGTTCTAAGGAGGCTGAGGGTGTACATTCCAGCTCTGTAAGATGTTAGTGTATCCTCTTGGGCCCTGTACTTAAAGGAGGTAAGAGACAAAGACATCACTATGCCAAGCACATACTTCACTGGCAGGGAGCCACGACATCACAATTTGGGGACAAAGCACACTATTATTTAGTTGATAGTGTCAAACATCATGCTTCTTAGAGGTACTTGGAGGAACAAAGAGCAGTAAATTCCAGGAAAATACCATCTAACTAACAATGGTATGAATGTGACTTGTCCATCTGGAAGACATAGAGAAAAGGGATGGAAACAAAAAGAAACAATATGGTGAGTTGGGGGGGTGAAAAATAATAAAGAACTTTGAATTTTTCCCTCTTGAATATCTTGATTACACTCTCTGTGGAAGAGGGGAGATGTTCTTGGCTCACATCCAAATAGAGCAGGGGGGCTGGGTGTGGAGGCTCATGCCTATAATCCCTGCCTTTCTTTTGGGAGGCTGAGGCCAGAGGATCACTTGAGCCCAGAAGTTCAAGGCTGCAGTGAACTATGATCATGCCACTGTCCTCCAGTCTTGGTAACAGAGCAACACCTTGTCTCTAAAACAATAAATAAAATAAAATAAAGATGCTGACTTAGGTCTTGAAAAAAATAAAACTGGCAGGAAAATCTGTAACGAGCTATCTTAGTTCAGAAAGGACAGCAGTGATCCAAGACTGTGTTATCTCAGCTGATTCCAGACAAGAGGATGCTGCCAATGCTACACAATAAAAACATAAATAAATCAGATAATTCATAGGATTCTTAGAGTGTGTTTATATCACCATTTGCCATTTGAGAAAGTGAAAGTCTCCGCTTTAGGGAGGCGAGAGACAAAGACTTTTAGGTTTTAAAAGTTTAAGTTTCAGTCCCTGAAAGCTGGAGATCTGGGCATGGGGAATAGCGAAGACTCATTTTTTATGTTTATGCATAGATTTCAATGTGATATAGATTGATTTCATTCAGTACAGACATATGCTGTAGGAACTTATTGACCAGATCATTGTCATTCTATTTTGTGTGGTTCTGCACAGACAATTTTTCTTTACTTGTTTTGCTCTGAGCTGTTACATATAAACACTTAGTGCAAGGTTAAGTTTTCTGCTTAAGAAATGATTATGTAGGCTGGGTGCAGTGGTTCACACCTGTAATCCCAACACTTTGGGAGGCCTAAATGGGAGAATTGCTTGAACCCAGGAGTTCGAGACCAACCTGGGCAACATAGCAAGATCTCATCTCGACGAAAAGTAAAAAAATTAGCTAGATGTGGTGGTGCGCTCTTGTAGTCCCAGCTACTTGGGATACTGAAGTAGAAGGATCACCTGAGCCCAAGAGGTCAAGGCTGTTGTGAGCTGTGATCACCGTGATCATGTCACTGCACTACAGCCTGGGCAGCAGACTGAAACCCCAACTCAAAAAAAAAAAAAAAAAAAAAATTATCTGTATGTTTTCCTCCCAATCAAAATTATTTTATTCATTTAGGATTCTAGCTTGTAACAGTAAAGTGCTTTCCTATGCATTTAGATTGCGTTCCTTTTCCAAACTTTTCATCCTTTGGCGTTTTTTAAAGACTAACTTGTGATTTCATTATGTCTCTTAAAACACCCAAGAAGTAAGAATTTACAAAAAAATCCTGGTCCAAGATTGGACCCACCATGAATAAGCTGTTGCAGTCTCAAACAGAACAAGGGTGCAGGTTGCATGTCTTTAAGTCACCAGAGACAGAACTTTGGGACAATACTAGTGGTCCAGTCTTCCCAATGCTAGTTTATTTATAACTACTTAAAAATTAAAAACTACAGGAGTGGTATAGCTTTGAATATAAGCGGGTCTGTGGGCAGGTGGTACAACTCACTGCTAGTAACTTTTAGAGATTTTTGTATACGCCCCCTCCTTTCCTGCAGCTGTTCCGCAGTTCTTCCAGCAGGTGTCCCTATAATTACAGAACAAACATTCCACAGCATGGTATGTAACTTTATTTTTCTAGCATAATTTAAAGTATTTACACACTGCACACTCACTGTTTTACACAGATACATATTCATATACCTATGAACCACATCTAAAGGTTTCTTTGCAAAGACTCGACACACTGCGGGGGTTGCCAAGCATAACAAAGAGGACAAAAAAAGTTTTGAGTCTTTTAAAGACAGCCATGTGGAGCATCTGTGAAAACCAGTGTTCCCCAAGTTTCAAGCTCCCCCAGGAGCCCTCTAAACAGCTACAGTCTATCCATGTGTTGGAATGACCTAAAACTAGAATTTCAAGAACCAATATGTGCAAGCAGACTTTCTCTAGAACTTCTAGAAAAGGAGAAAATAAACCTGGCCCTTAGAACAAGGGAAATACATGTATTTCTGAAACTTATCTGTGGGGACTGTAAATGTTTTACAGTGACACTGATTATAAAGGGAGAAAAGCTTAATACACTGAAACTAATCCTAGTAATGCAGGATGTTTTTGAGCATCCGTTTCAGCCAAATGATCTGGCAAAACAACCCAATTTTCTTTTCCCAACTACTAATAGAGGTGGTTATTTTTTCTGAAAAGAACAACGGTAATCATATACACTCAAAACCCAGTTACTATAGACATTTCTACTATTGTTTTTACTTCACTTTTATACTACTTGCACAAAAATAGTGGTTAAAAGTATCCTCAATACATTTCCTCTCCTGTTCTACTCAATTATAAAATTAACAATAGTTTTTGAATTTGGTAAATGACTCCATAGGTGAACAAACGCAGTCACAGTTCAGAGCTGATGGCAGGGAAGTCCCTAGTCTAGCTTCTAGAAAAGGACGACACGTTTAGTTCTCCACTCTCTGGAGTTGAATCTTTAGCAGAGCACCTTCATTATTTCCCCAGACTGCTAAAGATTATTCTCTCATACACCGGAAGGTAGAGGTTTGCCACCTCTAGTTGAATTCACAACTCCACCCTGTGACTGGATGGCACATCAGTTCACTAAGAAAGAGAATTTCACAAAATAACATCCTCTTTTCCTGCCAGTCTGGACCTCTGGCAGTGTCATTAATCAACAGGACATGGCAGAAGAAATTATCCAGTCAACTAAAACTAAGCATAACTTTGGTCTATATTACTATTCAAAGTTCCTATTTTTGGTGTTTATGTAAACTTGGATTATTAAAGTATAACTTTATCACTTCTTGGAACATTGGTATTTAGATGTAACAATATAAACATACCTATCCTGGAGTTAACTGTGACTGTTCCTGCCTTTCATTGTTAACTTTGGCAAGGGGGTGCCAACGATGGGATGGAAGAGGCAAGAAGAGAGATCCTTTTACTTCACAAGGATTTCACCAAGTCACACGAGCAATGGTCTAAATAATATTCAGCTACAGGTGTTAAGAGAGTGCCTGACCAACAAATGAGACTCCCTGGGGAGCACAAAGCTTGGTTTGCAAGTGTCTGGATTAAGCAGCACCCAGAGTTGGCTGCACGTGGAGTCAGGCCACAGAAGACTTACTGTCATTACTGCCCTACTTAGTTCCATTCTGCATATAAGCATGTCAAAGACTGTGATGAAGGCCATGGTGTGGAGGACAAGGAAGAATGGAAAACTTTGTGATGGGATCTGGGCCTCCCAGAGAATCTAACCCACCCAGTCTCTGGATTCACAAGGTGTGATCAAGGAAGGCTTCCTAACTGGATGGAGGCAGGGAGTGCCGGGTGGTTTTGGGCCCAACAGTCAAGAGAAGGTTAAGAATATGGGCTTACACCAGTCTATAAAGAGAAAAAAAGAGCAACGCATGACAATCAGAAAATTTATGGTTCCTTGTTTTGCTTCATGCAGAATCGAATTAAAAGAGAAAAAAATTACAATTTAAAAAGGGGGCATGGGATGAGAAAATGTCTGAGCGCTCCTGGGGTCTAGCAAGAGGCCTGCTATGTGTCTATGAAACTGCCGCCACTAGACTCTTTTGACCTACAGAAACAGCAGTTTCCTCTGGTTCAACCTAATATACCACATGTGATCAAATATATACCATTTCGAATGGAGAGTAAGAACTGTATCATACACCGCTTATGAAAAAGTAACTGGTGTTAGAGAATAAGAGGGCTTCTTAAGATCAGAGTTTAACAGAGTCAAAAGCACCTGCAAGGGGGAGGTTAACGCTCCTTTCAAATCAAATGAGGGTAGAACGGTGAGGACACAGTTCAAAGGAAGGAGGCAGCTCTACTGGAAGGTGGTGGGTGAGAACTGCACACTGTGGCAAATCAGTAGCAATGGGAAAGGGCAGAAGGGAACAGCCAAGAACAGTTACAAACACCTTCAAAGGGCACACTGCATATGGTGTCTGTGTATATGTACTATACATATTCATCAGGTACACACATAAATATTTAATATATAAAAAATAAAGTGCTTTCTAACAGGTCCCCAGGCAGGGACATTATAAAACATTTCACAAAACTGCAAAACAAAATTGATACAATCAAAGAACACTACATCCAACATATGTGAGAACAGTCAAACACAATATGTACAATCTGGTGGGTGTCCCAGGACAAACATCCTGTCATATACATGGTATATACATATATACTCTTTTACTCAATATATTATGACAATATATATTTTAAAATTTTGTTATAGACAAAACCAAAACAAAACAAAAGACAACCCCTACAAAAACACAATAAGGATCAAGCACGTGAGTCCCAGACTGACAGACAAATTGCTGCCTTCACAGGGAGTCCCATTGCCACTGCTGGGGAAAATGTGCCAGCGTTCCTTCCTCGGGTGCAGCGCCTCCACATCCTCCAAGGCACTGTGGGCTGCGGCGGTAAAGTTGGCATCACCAGTGGTGAGCAGGTCAAAGACACAGGACTGGAAATAGATGTCCTTCACCGGCATCTTCTCATGGCACTGAGTGCTGGCAGTCTCCAGTGTGTAGCCGGGCCAGGCCGGCACCAAGGAGGTGCGAGGCAGGCTGTGCCCCAGGATGGCAGACACCTGGCCCTGCCCATCATCGATGCGTTCGCTCAGGGGGCAGCCGTTCACACACAGCTGTAGGTCCTGGCTTTCCTCGTAGGACATGGCCAGATCCTCGGGCATACGGATGGCGAGGGTCAGGTAGCGACCCAGCTGCCGCACAAACACAGTAGTCCCTATGTAGCGGGCGTGCATCTCCACATAGCGGCCACTCTCCCTCTCCACAATACGCAGGCTCTTGGCATCACCGTCCCCACCACTGGTGGTGCCATCTACAAAGGCAGCTGGCAAGTCATCTGTCACAGCTTGGTAGACTTTCTGATCTGTACACTCATGGTGGGCTTTGAAGATGATAGTGATCTGTGGGAAGGAACACACACAAAGTTCAACAGAACGGAAGAGAAGCAGAAAAGTGCCACTCTCTGCAGCAAGTGCTCCCCTTCATTTTGGAGTTGAATCGCTTAAGATGGAATCTCCACACTCAACCCAACTGCTCTTGCTTCATAAATGGATGGTATAACTTTCAGGAAAAATTTAACAGACTCTCATATGTTTAGAATTAAACTTTAACATAAATCTGGTGGATGTGCATCAAGAAAAGCAATGTTCTTTATTTTAAGACAGACAGAGAACAGTAGTGATGCTGGGATATAGGCAATTTTTATCATTAACTTTCTACCTTGTCTCCTTCCAAAATGAATGAGCCATGGTATGTATGGCTCTGAGGGAAAAAGGGTGTCTTTCTTAGTTATTGTGTAGAAACGTTAAAGGGTTTAATTAATAATATACCTACCAGAATTTTGCTTTCTAAAAAGATTCTTCACTAGACTATAAAATCATATCCTGTGACTCACCACTACAAACTTACTTGATATAAACACTGAGAGATGAAGCAGAGTTGAGGAGGGGGCACCCCAGCATTGGCCACCAATCATGTGCCTCGGGAAAGATTTCTCTGAGTCCCTTAATCAAATGTTTCACATCACTGGCTAATCCCTGTGACAGGGAAATCACTTGGCAAATACAGCTCCCAAGCACCGGCACAGACTAAATACCCTAAACCTAGTTACAGCAAATGTTTTCCCCAAACAGCACCATGGTTGTCCTTTAACTCTCAGAAATCTTTTCCTAGCCAACTCTCAATGCTCCAAATTAAGCATACAATTCATGAAAAGAAAAAAAAAATCTACTGATAATGCAACAAATACCCTTTAGGTCAGTCCATTTTCTTTTCCACAGATTCCTTTAATTAGAACAGTTATTTTAAAAACCTGAATTCTTGCACACCTTTGCCTCCAACATACCTAATGCTTGGTACACGTGGTGAAGGCAAGATAATAATGGCGGTGTGTGTGTGTGTGTGTGTGTGTGTGTGTGTGTGTGTGTGTGTGTGTGTGTGTGTGTGTGTGTGTGTCTCACACACAGATGGGGAAACTTCCAAAGACCAAAAAAAGACTGTATTTTGAGATTTGTGTCACTGCTACTAACTGAGGCAACAGATTTCTTTCTTCTTTCTTGAAAAAACAAAAAGTATCAGGTGACTTCAGTCAAGGAGGAAGGTAGACAAGCCAAACACTCCATGAATTACTCTGGATGGAGGAAACCTTCTACCTCCTGCAAGGGGAACTAATCAAAACAATAGACCCTTGTTAAAAAGGCCAGAAAATGGCCCCCACGAAGTCCTCACAACCGCCCCGTTTATGTCTGAAGTTTTTCCCCTACTTGGCCAGCATTTGCTCACACTATTTAATTCCACATGTTCCCACTGGTGTTACTTGACTGGAATTTTCCAGCCATTTCATTTTACTTCAGCCAGTTATAAAGCCAGATCTGAACCAGCTGCACTGCAGCAACTGGTTAAATTCATATCCGTTGTTTGCAGCTGCAACTAAAAGCCAGACAATGTACTATGAAAATGCTGGGTTTTCTCCCTTCGTAATGACCCTGAGCCACAACTTGATTTCACTACCAGCCTTCTCACATTTCAACACCTTCTTAACAACCCAAAGGAGGTGTACCAGAGATGATTTCAGGAAATTTGTTGTGCATCCAACCATAGGACCTTTCAGAGTGAATGGGGTTTTGAGCTAGATATCTAAATGGGACTATAAAATAGATTTATTTGGTGGCTCTAAAGTCAGTTTGACAAGTGATTTTTTTTTAAGGCAAGCTGGGATCTGTTGGAGGTGAAAAGATTAATTCAAGAAAATTTTGCACCTGAGAAAGTTGAACGTTAACAATACAGATGGCTAAAATTAGACTTAAAATAGACTTTTTATATAACCACAATCCTCATTTTTGCCCATAACATTCACTCAAAGGTTAAGCAAACTCTTCAACAACAGTTAAGTGATCTGTCTTTCTAGCCTAACAGATCTCAAATTTAGCCAACTTGCTATTATTTGCCAGAACTAAGTACTTTTTTGGTTCACCTTAAGAAAAACAAAGAGGAATTATGTTTGTTGGGACAACAAAGCAGAGATAGCCAGTTCTAAACAAGTTTTCAAAAAAGCCAGCAAGGGTTCATAATCAGATGAGTGAACAGCTCCATATGTTTTACTAAGCCTGTTTTTTTTCATCAAGCACACCAATTCCAACTCAGGAACTTAGGAGTCACTTCAACTACCTCACATATTATTGTCCTCTGCTATCCTATGACATTAACAATAGCTTATCCAGAAGATCGAAATAAAGCTTGACTTCTCCTCTAGTATATATATATGTAGAGAGTATTCCAGTTAACCTAACAGTTTTCTGCCTTTCACATCGGGTAGGAGTGACTTTTTCTGAGACAATTAAGCTGATCTTTCTCTTGCTGATTCCCTGCTGGGTGAGGTAATTCTCACTGAGAGCATATGCACAGAAATATCCCTTGAACCAAAATGCTGAGGTTTCTGAATCGATCGCAAAGCATGAGCGGGTTTCCTGAGTGGTCCCCTGTAGTTTAAGTATGTACTGAACAGGTACCTAGAGATATAATCAATGTAAATGTAGAAAACATGGGGTAAGCGTTTCACATGACTTAAGTTTTGTAATGCAATTTCATTCCTTCCTTATAACAATTACAACAAGAGCTCTTAAAAAGGCAGACACTCAGCCACGAAGGGCAAGAAATTCATTTTCAGACATCTTCCTCTTTAGAAAAGCAAAATGTATTCCTTCTTAATTCTTACTTTGTAAACACTCAAAATTTAACTGGAATTTTTGGAAGTTCCAAACTTTTTATAGTTCCCACTAGCAGCAATCAGAGCATAAAAACAGAACACTCAAAACTGTACTCAAAAGCTTGCAAACAGATAATTTAAAAACATAAGCTATGCTTTATAATATCCTTTCCCCCCCCCACCCCGTGAACCAATCCATATGCTGTCATAACTCAATTTGGCACATCTGTTCTATGCCACACCATTTATTATTGATGGATGGCATTTCTGTGCATTTAAAACATCAATGCCTTTTGTTAAACCTTCCCCACCCAGTCCCTCTCAACCCCCACCTTAGACTAACTACTTCGGTTCTCTTCATTCATATTTAATGATTCACTCCCTGAGATCTTTACCACCCACGAGGTCTATTAGGAAGAGAAAGATAGCAGCTACAAATCAACCTTTCCACAGGAGACAGGCAACAAGAACTTAAGCAGGTTTGCTGTGAAATCAAAGTTTCCACCAGGAGAGAGAGAAAAAAAAGAAAATATATTAAATGAAAACAAAGTAGCCAACAAAGAAGGAAAACACAAGTACTGCCCTGCCAAGAGACACGTTCCCAAGGCACAAATGGCCTGGCAAAATGCTGCACACAGGTTTTAAAACAGAATTCTCCAATGGCTGTGCACTTAGCTATTTGTGCATACTGTATTTTGGGGGGAGCAGTCATCTTTGTTTAATCAGGCCAACTTAGTGCAGGGCTTTTCTGGAATCCTCAAATACCAGAACTGGACTTTTTGATCAAGGAACGTACATCTCGTGGCTTAAGATGGGTCAGAAAACTAAGCTGAAGTAGTCACAGAAATTAACTTGAAACATATGGAAATACAATTTTGATGTATAGCTGGTTAAAATTCTACTTGTGTCAAAGGAAGTCAAAATGAATTTTATTTCCTATAATTAGCTGATATGTCTACTTCATATATCCTTTGAGTGTAATGACAGGTTGAAAAATAGCAGGCTCTAAGGGAGAATAAGAACACTAATCATGGTGCTTTTTACCCTTACGCCTGTAAGTGGCATGCAGCCTCTACAATCAGTTTTCCCCAGCAAGCCAAAAAAGAAACCATTCCAACAAGAGCACATGCGTCAAAGAAGAAAAACATACACATGCTCTACCACCATCCCTAAAACACCTACATTTTACTTTGAGGGTCAATTTTTCTAAATGTTGAGAAGTCAAAGCCTAGGACACCTGAAGCACCAAGAGAAAGCATGCCTTAAAGGCACCTTCCTTAGAGCGTCCTCCCTGGTCCCACTTCTCCCTACCTACCAGGGAATCTCCCAAGAGTGGATCTTGGTCAGAGCAGAGCTACTTCGTCCAGGCAGGGAAGCAAATGTCCAATGGCTCCACAAAATGGGGGAGAAGAACTCTGTGCCCCCCATTTTGTGGAGGAGGGAAAAAGACGTATTAATTTAGAATGACTTTCTGAACAATTTCATGTAAAACCAAGGAGGATTTTTATATACGCTACATTCAAAACAAATGTTGGGCTAGCAAATATTTGATGTCATTTATAATTTTCCTTTAAAAATTAGGAAACAAAAAAACCGTTAGGAAGTTGTGAACTCAATGAACTGGAATGTAATTTTATAATCACTAGTCAGTATATGCATACATATATAGATATATATAACCCAATATCTACAGGAAGCTCAACTTAAGACCCACAAAAGTACATTTTGTTAAATAATTTTACCGAAGGAGGATAAGGTACTAAAGTAAGACAGTACAAGTGTTTACAAGGTGAGTGGCAGATTAAAACACTTACTCTGGACTTGTTTTGGGGCTTGAATGAGACCTTCAAAAGAGCTATCTAAATAGGTTTCTCTACCCTCAAGCCTCTTTCCACAGAGCTCTGCCCTCAGAGCACTAAGAAGATCCAGAAAAATGGAATGCATCAGATTATTCTCTAACGCTGCCCTAGGTAAGGAGTACATGCAGAAACAGGGGTGGCCTTGGCTGCTGGAGGGGTGCTTGGCAGCAGATGGAGTAAGAGGAAACAAACCAGAGGGGAAGGACACCCACAGCTAAAAGCCACTAGGGTGGTCTAGAAAAGAAGCTTCAAGCTCAGTGGTTGGACAGAGAGTCAATGGGAAGTCAGCCCAGGGATGACACATGAAAGGGACAGGCACAAAAATGCTGGCTTCCAAAGAGTAATTTCTGTACTCTTAATACAAGGAAGATTGGAAGCATAAAAAGGCGCAGAGACAGGGAAGCTGGCCAGTTTCCTGGTACAGACCAGAGAAATGCCAGGGCTAGGCTGAGCACAAGGAAAGGACTTAGGCCTGTCTCAGTCACTACAAAAACTCCAAAGGGAACTTCCTCTTCAGCTTGTCAGTTGCATTCAGACTCTGCACTGTGAGGAGGCCAGCAAGTGTAGGCTCTCACTATGCTTCTAGATGTAAAGTGAGGAATGCGTGGACAGTATCACAGGCCGAAGCTGCCATAGTGCTTCAGACTAGAGGCTAAAAATATTTTGAAAGGTGAGAGCCAGTGCTGGAGGCAGTAACTGCTGAATCTGCCCTAGCAGGTCTCCCTTCAGGCATCTCCCTCCCAATGGGGAACGAGGTAGGGCACAGATCTGAGGCCCTAGTAGGACCCTGGGCAAATGCTCTGGGTTTAGGTTGAGCACAGCTGTTCTCCAAACCGATGGGATTAGGAAACCACAGGCTCTTTGATCATTTTTCAGGGTTGGGAGGTACACAAAAAAGTAAAAGGGCTTGAAGGTCTTCACAATACACTCACACTCTGTCACTTCTAGGTTCAATTTCAAGTCTCCTGGGCTTTAAAAAAAAAAAAAAAAAGGGAAAGAAAAGGCCCTTGAGAACTCAGGAAGGAGGTGGTTAGAAAAGGTCACCATGTGTTTTAAGAAGCCAGTTAACTGAAATGCTACAAAACAATATCCTTCTGTCTGCATTTTCCTTGGGCAGGGAGGAGGAAGACCTCGATACCACATGTAAGCACGTGCATGTACTTGTGCGCACGCACACACGGACCTTAAATGGAAAGCGTAAACCCTGACCCCACCTCAGGAGCCTATACAGAGCAGAGGAGAAATCAGTGTTTAAATGCTGTCATGCCCACTCTCTCCACAATATATAGACTATGTTCCACCATGAAAGAACCCAACCAGAATTAGCCAAACGTCCTTTTGGCTCCAACTCTTCAAATAACCAGCTAACCGAAGCATAAAAAACTCCTCGCTCCAGCCGGGCACGGTGGCTCAGCCTGTAATCCCAGCACTTTGGAAGGCCTAGGTGAGAGGGTTGCCTGAGTCCAGGGGTTCGTGACCAGCCTGGGTAAATTAATGAGACCTCGTCCCTATGATAAATCACAAAAAAACTAGCCAGGCGTGGTGGCGTGAGTCTGTAGTTCCAGCTACTTGGAAGACTGAGGTGGAAGGATCGCCTAGACCCAGCAGGTAGAGGCTGCGGTAGCCGTGAGTGTGCCCCTGCACTCCAGGCTGAGCGACAAGAGTGAGACTCCAACTCAACAACAACAACAACAACAACTCCTCTCTCCATAGAACCAGTCTAACCTAAAGCTCTTTCTAGACCAACAATCTAGACTTTCATTGCACGGTCGTCCAGTTAAAGTCTGTATCTTAGATGTCTTGGTTATTTCTGCTAGTTATCACTTACTCCCAAGTTGAGCAGTTTGAAAAGTCCTTAAATTACCCCACCCACAAGAACACAACATTCAAAACAGTGGAAGAGCAAGTTCTACTGCAGTCAAAACAAATAAAGACAAAATGGGTAAGGTAGAAATTTTCATTGTTCAACACTCTAGGTAACTTTTTACATGACACATTCCACACCAGCAGAAACTGTTTGGTTGGCAATAATTGAAGCCAACAACAAAAAAGGACCAACCATCCAATGTTTCCTTCTCACCCCTTCCCCTTAAAATGTTGACTCGAAGAAAATTTAACCAGGCAGAAACACTTGGAAATATGACAGAAAAACAAGTCCTAACTTTCAGCTGTGTATCAGACTTGGCCTTGTGCCTCTGCTTTAAACTATGGAGTGTAGATTTGTCTTAAAGCAGCAGAGGGCCTTGGCACCCGCATGGAATCCTGCCTGCTCAGAAAGGCCTTGGGTTACTTTTACAAATGGGGGATTCTGAAGGTCTCTTCCTCTTTTCAAACCACAACTGGGACAGAGGGAATAGCAGTCAGGGAGCTTAGAAAGATGGTAAAAGACTCATTACCCATAGTATTTTAATGTGCATGGAAAAAATAAAGGCAAAACTTTTTTGAAAAGTGTGCATAAAGAATAACCAGGTAGGCCCATGCATCTTATAAAATGATTTTCCCCACTTATAGGTTCATCACACAGCTAATAATGTCCCCTCCTTTCTTTGTTTCCGTTCCCCACATGTACTTGGAAATATTCACCTCCAGGCAATTTACTGAAACAATATGAAGCAAAGTTGAGTAGTTCCTGGGCCTAAGACTTTATAATCCAGCATAAACATGAGCTATGCAGGAAACAAAAGGACAAATAAGGACAATGCTGCCTGGAATTACATCTGACTTCTGCTCTTCTAAAAACTGTTATTTATTTATTTTTATTTTTTAGTCTCATTCTGTTGCCTAGGCTAGAGTGCAGTATCACGCTGAAGCCTCAACCTACTGGGCTCAGGCGATCCTTCTGCCTCAGCCTTCCCAGTAGCTGGAAATACAGGCATGAGTCACCACGTCCAGCTAATTTTTAAAAAATTTGTTGTAGAGATGAGGTCTCACCAAGTTGCCCTGGCTGGTCTTGAACCCTTGGACTCAGGCAATCCTCTCACCTCAGCCTCCCAAAGTGCTAGGATTATAGGTGTGAGCCACCATGCCTGGCTAAAACTGTTCTTTAATGTTTCACTATTCTTTCTACAATAAAAAAAATTCAGGGAGGGTAAAAATAGCTCATGTGTGCTGTCATTAGAGTTTTAAAGATGAGCTGGGACCCTGGAAAATGAATTTAATTAAGAACTGGGGACCGTGATAGTCAAATTCTGCAAAGTTTTTTGGTATAAAATTGAAGATCAGAAACTTTTCAAAAGTGAGAGCCAGGGCTCTAGGTCTTACCAGGTTGTATGTGGGTGAGAAGCCACCCTTACTGTGGAAGGTGGAAAGACAGACTGTGTCAAATTCCAGGTAAGGAGGGGGTGTGCCTTGGGTCTTCAAGCAGCTTAGTCCCCTGGCCCTTCTTGACATGCGTGCCAACTTGCTAAGTAAAAGTAACATCACTTAGAACAAGTTTGTCAATGCAGTTTGCTGACGTTTTACAAAGAAACCCTGAAACAGCAGGGGTTCACACACAAGCCTCACACTTTTCCACTGACCGCTGCACATTTTAGTTATGGACTTAGACTGAGGCAGAGGCTTGCATTCCCATTCACCTTCACGTCTCCCACCCACACATAGTGGGCTCTTTAATACTTAAGTGTTTCAAATGCAACACCAAATTAACAATGCATCATATCTGAGAAAGGATTATATTGAGTGGGGAGCTGTTACTGCAAACTCCTCTCCCATCTGTTCGCAATATGCCTCATCCAGTCTTACAACTTTTTAACATTTTTGTAAAGCAAAGAGGATCACAATAATTTGAGCAAATCTCAAAGGGATGGCAAGAATTACCCGTATAACATCTATAATCACAAGAAAAATGAAGAGCAACCTCAGTTTTTTTTTGTTTTTTTTTTTGAGTTGGAGTCTCACTCTGTCGCCCAAACTGGGGTGCAGTGGCTGCTTCCGGCCACCGCAGCCTCGACCTGCTGGGCTCCGGTGATCCTTCCGCCTCAGCCTGCCAAGTAGCTGGAATTACAGACATGCGCTACCACGCCCGGCTGATTTTTTGATTTATTGTAGAGATGAGGTCTCGCTGCCCAGGTGGGTCTCGAACCCGCGGGCTCAGGCAATCCACTCACCTCAGCCTCCCGAAGGCGCGGGATTACAAACTGAGCCACCGAGCCCGGCTCAACCTCAGATTTTAAGAATGATTTACAATGCACCTGCACGACAGTTGTGGTCTCTGGAAGATAAGTGTTCTACATTCCCAAAGAAGATACCACATGGCCCCCTTTACAACACTGCACACAAGAACAGTGTCCATATATTCAAACACAGTCCTGCCAATGCATTTTCCTTAGTCCATAACAATAGTGATCACTACTGTGTAGCTCACATGGTCTCTGTAAAGATACTAACAAAACAATGGTTTGCAAAACTTGGCTACAGTAAATGTACTAGGCCTGGGGTCAACAGAGGACAGATTTCCAAAGTCTGATGCAGAAAAATACTTAAAATGACAGTTGATAGCCTTTGCAATGCAGGCATGTCTGGTTCTGATTTTGTAGTCAAGAGAATGACCCTGCGGGTTTACATGCCCACATGCTGTTATGAAACAGTAACTACATGCTAAGAGGCATCGGAAAGCAAGAATGGACCCACTTCATGCTCCAGGAGCCGACAAAGGAATGGTGTTCATTTACAATGGAAAACCCTGGGTAATACAATTTGAGGAAAACATTAACAAGAGTGAACTAAAAACTCAGACTTTCTACATCTACATCTTCAACCAGGAGAAGTTTTCAGGAACTTCCAAGAAAGTGGCTACAGAATTTGAAATTCAGGTGTAATTATGGAATTTTAAATATATCTATCGACCTGATGGGCAGGGCTTCCTCCTCTGCTTTGGACAGGCAGTAAGTAGGATTACCCAGAGCTGGTGACCCACGGCAGCAGCAAGCACACAAGGCAGGCACCTAAGGGTCCACCCACTCCCCACCAGTCAACTGGTTGTCAAACACGAAGAGCACAACCCTTGTCCAAATGCAAACCACCTTCTCTCACCCAAGGATAAAGCACAGGCAAATGTGTAGCAGAAGACCTGTAACGGGACCAGCTGTCACCCCCAACCTTCCCTCCAACTTTTATTTTGTTTTACCAAGGATGAAGGATAGGATAAGAAAACAAGAGCAGTGCAAAAAGGATACAATTACATTAAAACAAAAGGAAAAATAAAGCCAAGGCATCCATATTACTTGTAAAAAATAATTACTGAAAATACTGTCACTGTTTAGGTGTGCAATTTTATAATTTCTGAAAGCTTTCTGGAAAAGGATCACATTGAATGCACTTGAGACTGGTGATTTTAATGTTTGCTACTAAGAATGCATTTGCCACATGCAGAATCTTTCATAAAAGAATTTGCTCGCCAGTCACCTTCTGTGATCATGGCATATGCAGACCCTCATTGATGCCACTTAAACCAGATCCACAGAATGCACTAGAGTTGAGACTGAAGTTGACAGAGAACGTAGAAGAAGTCAAGCATCCTCACATACAGTTGATCTCGAGTGTGTGAGGCACAGGAGAGCTACAGACATACGCCTTCACTAGAGCCTACAAACTAGGCTACCTTCTCCCCCTAAAACAAAAATTGCTTTTCTTTCTCATGTAGCTAACTCTGCCCGCTCCTCTCATCTCACTCTCTCCCAGTACCCGCGTGCCTGCAGCTGCCTCACAGCCAACAGTGGGGAAGATGGCCCAGAGCAGATGTGGATCTCAGCCGAGGTGTGTGGGTGTGCCAGACACCCCTGCAGCCCCCAAGGTGGAGAGATGAAAAACCAGCTCTGGATTCCCCTTCAGAAACACACCTACTTGGCAAGGCAGCCAACCACCACAGACTCCTCCAGAGAGAGTGTAAAAGGCTGGCAGAAGGCAAAACTAAGAACACACAGGCCCTGAGAAAGCATACCTGTACAAACCATGACCAACTAGAAAATAAGCCCTATTTTTCCGAGGGAGGGGAGGAGACATAGTAGACTAGGGGTGATGAGGCGACATCATTGAGCACTGCAGGCCTGTCTGCTTTGAACTCACTGCTGGTTGTGTGGAAAAAATAAAAGGCTTAGCTAATAAATGGCCTCTTGAGTACAAATGACTTGATTTCCTTTCCTTGTGGTTTAGCATTTTCCCCATTTTGTCTTTTTGTGATGAGACAAAGGGGGTGCTACTTAGGAACAGGTAGAGCGTACAATGTTAGACTTAAAGAAGCCGTGTTCCCAGGATTGAGGAATTGTCTTAGTAACCTCACTTTGCAAAACTGTGGGTTTTAGTGCTTCCATGCAGTGCTAAAGGCAGTGAAATGAATGGATGTTTAAATACAATTTCACCATCACAGCTGGACAGTCAGCCAATGATATCATTGGTCAGTCTTTAAATCTAGTGACACTGAGCATATGAGTCATTAAAAATGCTTGACCACGTAAGAATGGTTTGGTATCTGCAAGGTACAGTGCTGGTTACCCAACACAGATGTGTATGTATGTGCTTAAGTGTAAACTTGGGACTTGCATGAAAAAAAATTTCAAAAAGAAATTTTTGTTAAACCAGGATTTATTAAGAGGACAGAAAAGCTCCCACAGTGGGAGGGGACCTGAAGGGGTTGCCCTCAAAAGATTTTTATTGAAAGCACTGCGGTAGACATAAAGGGAAAATTTCACATCTTCTTCAGAATTTATTTTGCAACTAGTTTGTGCTCCCTATTTTTATTTATTACCAACATTTTTTTTCATGCTTAGGGTCTTTAAAAATTTTATTTTGGCCCTGGGTAGATAAAAGGAAATTGTATTGCAAGATTTTAGGCCTTCACTTGGTTTCACTAGCACAGGTCATACTGGCATCAAGACAGGTCTTCAAGAATAACCTTCCAGATGCTTATGGGACTTTGGAGAGTTACAAAAAGGGAAAAAAACAAAACCTACTAGAGGTCGTGAAGCTATTGAGTAATTTGTTGCTGAACAGCATGGCCACCAGATGTGAGGAAATACTCTCCAATAGTGCAATTAAAGACCAGGAATTCTCACTGTTCACTTAAATGTATGTCAGAGGGCCACTTTCCCCTCCCTCCTCTTTGGAAAGGGAAAATTTTTGATTCTTACCAAATTGAGGTAAAAATAAAGTTGCACTTTGTATTACCAAAAAAAAATTATAATCAACAACTGAAATAAAATAATCTTTATATACTTCAGTGGAAACTGTTTCATTTATATAATATCAATACTTTTAAGGTTATTGGATATCCTCTAAATATTTTCACCATAATCAGTGAAATGATAGCATTCTGATAGGTTGAGTGATAACATGTGATTGGATGGAAGGCATGGAAAATAAAATTCGAGGCTTGTGAAAAGAATCAATATTTTCCCATGTACACAGCTTTTATTGATTTCTACAGTCTTGTTTGAAAGTTACTCCTCCAAGTCTCAATTATTTGCACAATTGAGGATGACTTTTTCCATTCCCAATGGACTGCCTTCTTGAATTGTCAGTTATCCAAAACTATTCCCAGGGTATATATGCCCTATGACTGCAGTAACAATGGACTTTTGACCACGATTTCTCTCATAACTTCATAGTTACATAACTTTATAATGTAACTTATAGCAAACACACACACACACACACACACACACACACACACACACACACACACACGGAAAATCATTTGCATACATATAAAAACCAGAGGGAGAAAAGTTTATTTTGAAATGTAGAATCTGATGAGGCAAAAGGCAAACTTGAGCTTTTACTGGGAGCTGAAGTATAAACATTTTGGAGTTCCCCTAAGATGTCTGGACCAGTGTAACAGTCGTCTTTGTTCAGAGCAATGACTTCTAATCTTAGATTTGCGACACCCCTGGGTGTCTCCAGATATCTCCTGAGGTGCTGTAAATTCCCTCCACAAAATGCCAAGTAAAATAATTTAAATTCATTTTAAAAGTTTGCCACACATGTTTAGAGGCAAGGGAGGGGCTCCTGGAATCAAAAGAACAGTCATACAAATTTCAAAAGCTCAATCCTCATCAATTATATTTTAGTCTAACCAATTTATAAATAGATACGATAAATACAGGAAACGAAGCAAGGTGAGACGGTGTTTGTGTATGGTTTTGCAGTTGGGGAAGACAGGGAAAAAGGTGATTAATTTGGACACTATTTTAGTGGAAAACCCTTTTTTACTTTATTTACAACAACGGGATTAACACCGACTGGCAACTAGAAATCCAGTTTGTAGCTCCTCTTTATCTACTTGCACTAAGACACACTGGCACCTTGAAGTTGGCTGCAAAGATCTCTGTACAGTATTACTTTCTTAAAAAAAAAAAAAAAAAAATAGACCACAGAAACTGGCAGCTAGACATGGTAAGCTTAACTCAATTTTGTCAGTGTTTCCCTTAGCTTCTGACTTAAACTGTTACCCCGAGGCCTGAGACAGCACCGAGGTTATACATTACTGCTTTGCAGTATCCAATCCTTAGCCCTTCTTGGTCATCAAGAGGTTAGTAACTAAAACTTTACTGTGTGTTTACCACTGGGAAGCTGCCTTATTGCCATTACATTTTACTATGGCCTCCAAATCTCTGATAAAATACGTTTCTGGATGGGTCAATGCCTCAGGCTTCACAGCTTTCTTTATTATGAACACTGATTTTAGTCATCTGAACATGGATTTCATCAAGAAGACTCACATGCATATCACTCTAAAGACATAACTGAAAAAAGCACACATTTTGTCATTAAACAGGTCTGCCTTTTTCCTGGAGAATTCAATTTCACTGTTGACTTTTTATTCTTTGTATCATTGCCTATTTAAATTTAGACACACTTTTTACTTTCCAATGAGGAATTCCTTACTAAATAATTTTATTTAACCCTCTATCAACCGACAAAAGAGATCCTTTTAAAAGCTAGACCTTCTGTACCACATTCCAAAAGTTGTCTGAGGACTCAAACATCTCCCAGTTATGAAGGAGAAGGGAAAAAGGAAAGTATACTTGCCTTATTTGTAGCAGTAGCACTGGATCCAGGGACCACAGGCACATTTGTCACCTGAACTGAAAGATAATTATTATCTATGAGGGGCCAGGCCCCTTCCACTTTGCACGTTTGGAAGTGATCCTTGAAAGTTCTAAGGTGAGGATCTCCAAACAAGCCACAGAAAAGGTAACTGGGAGGGTTCTGGTCCCCTCCTCTGTGTTCTCTGGCTCCTGCATGGCTGTGATAGTTACAAGGATCGTGGGTCACTTCGGGGTTGGTAGAGGATGTGGGTCCATCCTTGGAACAATTCCTCTGGCTCATGAGGTCACTGATACCCAACACGGCAGAATGGTACACCAGGTTGCCACGGCAGGCCTTTGAAGTTCGCTGGGTGCAGCCAGCATAGGCACGCAGGGCCTTGCAGAACTCAGAGTCAAAGCCGTCAATGGCAGAGTTCAGGTGTGAAGTCAGGGATACAAAGTCCGTGGTACATTTCTGGATTCGACACTGGGCTGGCTGTTGGCAGTCACCTATGGGAAAGAAGATAAGGCCAAACACTTGTAAATGCTTCATAACTTTCTGAGCTACATGAGAAAACGACATGCTCCTCTGGGAACTGTCTGTTCTATTGTACATATTATACTCCTATTTTGAGAAGACTTCAGAAATAGGGCTGCATTGTACTCCTGTGTCTCTCTCAAATTTAGTAAGTAACTAGGAGAAAAACTGCATGCAATTAGTTAACTTAAACTCTATAAAGCATGGGCCGTTGTGAGTGAATGTGAATCTAGTTCACTGACCACAGGTTAAAATAACAAGGGGATAGTAAATAAAATATTTTATTATTGTCACTATTTGATTATAAATTTTGAGAACTATTCCTCTACCCTAAGGCCAAGCCAAAGACATGAACTTTATTTTGATTTTGAAAGCTGCATGAGTAACTGGCTTCAGAAAGCACCGTAAAAGCAGCACTACGCACAAAGTTATGATTAAAACCTCTACACCTCATGAAGGGATAAAATTAAAAATTACACTATGATTAGTTAAAACACTTTTACCTGATTTATCTATATGTCTACAGGGTAAACAAATCCAAGTACTAAGTCATTCTACTTTTCCTGAGATATTTTATCAACACATTGCACATAAACTACACAATTTCCTAGTTTGTACAAAATAGAAATACTCTTTAAAAGCAAAGTGATTCATGCGACCAGGCATACATATTGACCAAGCAATACATATTTACTTCTCCCTTAACATCTGTCTCGACCACTCTAGGACCCCAGCTCAAGCAGATGACAAGCATAAGCACACCAAATAAAAATGTACACAGGTACACTACCTTGAAATTATACTGTAGAAACAAATGATCTCAACCAACTATATATCTTCAGAAAGAAAACCAGAGAACTATAAAGCAGAGAATTCTTAGAGTATACATATTTTTTCTCTCAAACCAACAATTCACATAAACTTAATGACTGAGACAAAGCTATAAAGAAGTAGTGAAAATTCAAGTATTATTGCCCTATTTTTAAAAAATCAATTTCCAAATGCTGTTTTTTTTTCACCAGTAGTTTTTCAAATAAAAATTTATAAAACCTTAAAGCACAAGAATTGCCAATGCTAGAGGTCAGTTATGTGCTCCAATTAATTTAATATTCTGTTCCATAACGTGGAAACAACAGACTTACTGAAGAGATATACTTTTATCATCAACCTAAATTTTATATAAATGAACTGTAACACATATCTATGTTACTTAAAATTCTTTATAGGTCTTTAAGCTATTGAAAAGTCTCTTTCTTAATCTCTTCAAGTCTCAGATTTTTCAACAGAGAAACGAAGAGGCTGTTCTAAGATGAACTTTAAGATCTTTCCCAGGCAAAAAATATCTTAAAATTTGTATTCTAGATGGGGGGAAAACTCAAGGCCAGTAGATTATTAAACATTTAATTACTTCAAGATGTGGATACAATAAACTTCAGGATAATATCAAGGTTTAGGAGACTTCAACTGATAAAAACTTAAAATAAGCATAATATTGTCAAGCCTAATAGAAAGTTATTCTAATATTTTCAGTAGTAAACTGTTTTTAAATCTGAATTAAATAGCCTGTAATCTGTTTCTGGCTTTAGTTGGGAGAAAACGGTGGGAGGGGATAAACTCTGGAGATAACTCTGTCACCTTTTATAAATACGAAAAACCAAAGAGGAAAAAATATTATCATCTAGGCTCAGTAATCACTTTAACCTGAAAGAGAAACTTAAAATGTTTTAATATTTTGGAGCTATGAATGTACAGCAATCACCAAATCACATTTTTAAAAAGTTACAAAAGCAGTCTTCATGTGCGTGATCTATTTCATGTTTGTTCAGTTCCAAGCTCACAAAAGCAGCTCTGATATTTATAGAATTTCTCTTTCCGAAGCAATCAAGTTATTTCAGATTTTTTTTTTAACTAAAAACAAAGCCAAAACAAAACAGAAATCAACCAACAAACAAAAACCCCAAAAGGCATTAAACCTTTTTACAGATGGAAAAACCAAGGCAAGGGGATATTAAAAGCCTCACCCTGGCTAGATTGCACACAACTAGTATTAAGCCAGGATTTGGTCCCTCTCCTCAAAGCTTGTTTTTCTTCTGCCACAGGTCATGTCCCCCCTAAATTCCTAACTCAGTACTTGAAGGCTGGAATTCCTAATAACAGTACTTGATGATTGGAAAAAAAGACTTAAGTAACTACTGTATTTTTCTTCTTTTTAAATCAGATTCACAGAAAGCAGACAGCAAGAAAATAAAGATAGGGCCAAGATCTTAGTAGTGAACAGCTCTTAGACTACAAATAAATGACAGCACAAGAACTTTCCGCTAAACTTGCATGCCTATTTGTTCTTTTTATGGCCTATAAAATCTATCCAAGCATACATTTACTTATAATTATTTCAAATAGTCATAAAATATCAAAAGTAAGAACAGTGTGGAAATGTAGAAGGAACCGTTCAGACGGGAAAAGAGGCAAAATTTAGATTTCCAGCTCTCTTCTCATACTTCCTCCCCACACCCTAATCTTTCCCATTTTCATAATAGCTAGGTGCTGACTGCTTAAAGAAATCTCACATAAAACAGACCTCGTGGGTTCTTTTGCTTTGGAGACGTTGGGAGGGAGGAAGGCTAACTAGAAAGTACATTTGGGCCCGCATTTTCAGACCTGCTGTAGACTCCTGTATATGACTAATTTGTAGCATACACCCAGAAATATCCAGGCTTCATGAATTTATAATGGCAATGCACACTTTGCCTGTAGTAGGCGGTAAAGTAAGCTTCCTGTCAAAATGCCAAGACAATGCAGAGCAGGAACAATCTCAAGGATGCAGCAAGAAGGCTATGAAGTGTATGAGTAAGCAAGTAACTCCCATATTGGATCTCCATTCAGAAATTGCAGAGGTTTGCTTAAAACAACAACAATAACAACAAAACAACTGAAAGTACCCTTTTCATTTCCCAAGGGAAGAATTCTAACTCGGCAGTTACAGATTTTTCTATTTTGGGGGTCAGATCATTTATGGTCAGTGTGACAGTATTTTCATGCCAGTTATTGGAAATGCTAAAAGATTTGTGGTCTAGAGTTTTCACTTCATGATTTTTTAACGAATCAGACATAAAGGCCTCACCATTCAAGACGGTTTCCTTAATGCCAGGACTGCATGTGTGAATTTGAAGCACAATCACTAGTTTATAATAAAGGAAATGAGATATGCTGATTCTGAATTAACTGAAATGCAGAGCCATATGGGGTGCTGAGGCAAATGATATGGATCCAGACATAAAACATATGGTAGTGCATCTGCAGAGAGCACTGGCTAAACTCCCTGCTCTGAGAAACAACCAGGGCATTTAAACAGCCCACTCTTCAAAGAGATCTCTCAAAAGCAACCCTCTTTTCTATGACCAGGTTAATTGCTCCACTCCAACAAGTTGTCTATGGAAAACACTCAAATACAGTATGTTGGGTTGAATCTAATAGTGACTTAAGTGAGGACACATTAAGATAATAGAAAGGAGCTTCACATTCCAAATTTCTTAGTTTAAACTAAGGCACCTTAATTTTCTAAATCTTTAAGCCAGCTTCTTATGCCTCTCACAGGCCAGCAAAGAAATCTTCAAGGACCACATTCCAATCCTGTCATAAGATCCTATGGCAACTATGGGAAACAATATCCAAGCAGCCAAAGGGGACACAGTCGCCCTAGTACCTCCACTTCCATTTTATGAAACGTACACTTTGGCATTATGAATACATGTTCTTCACACAACATACTCCTGAATATATCTTTTAACTTATCACTACAGATTTTTTATGTAGTTGCAAGCAAGATGGCATTATTTCCTAAGGTTCTAGAGTTACTAATTTAAAGCTATAATCATTCTAAACCTTCCTCTTCCACTTTTCATTAAGACTTCAGTCGTTTCCCCAACTGCACTGTGAAAATGCAGCTGTTACATCACAATGCAAAGTTACCAGCAAAGTAAATTAAGTCGTCTCCTCAATGCCACATTTCCCCCCTCATTACTTAAAAGATCTTACTGGATTTTTAGCAGGTGTGATTTTATAAATAAGTAAAAATTACTCCACACAGTTGGGTGCCATTAAAGCTCAGGATTTTCCAGATCAGGGCGTTGTAACTGCTGTCAAGCAAATACAGGGCAAAAAGACCTCGAAGGAAAAGAAAGTTATAGAATGCTGTGGTTGTCCTCAGACTAAAAGATAATTCCCCTTCCAACCTTGGCATCAAAAACATTCTTTGTCTCGGAAAACTTCTAAAAAGAAATGCGTACTTATCTGTAAAGAACGACCTGGATTTTAATGAAAGGATTTTAAAAAGAAGAATAGGCTCACATGCCAGCAGGCTCATCTGCAGGCCTACTTTCCTAGGGACACACTTCTCTGTGCTGGGGGACTGAGCGCCACCTCCAGCAGGCAGCCTGGCATGTGTCAGCCCCTCTCGAAATCCGAAAACACGCGGTCAGCCACGAAGCACGAATGTTTCCAAGGAAGGCTGAACGTTGATTTTTTTTTTTTTAAAGCAGCTTTTTGCCCAAACGAAACCAATCCCCGATCAAAAAAAGTTTACGTGACTTCGAGATCAACTCCAAGGTTTGCAAACTCGTGAACATCTCTCCATCGGGTGCGATGCCTTCGCCTCGCCGCCGCCGCCGCCGCCAACTCCGGGAAACAGCCCAGTCTCCCGTCTCCCTCCCAGGCGGCGGCGGAAACCCGATCCGAGCCTGACTTTCAGTAAACACCAAGGCAAGGAGCAATAAGGCGTCGGGAACGTTTGGGTCGGGTGCACAGCCCCCGCCCGCGAAACCGTCGATAAGCGGCTGTCGGAGAGAGACGAATCAACGGCCGGGGCTCGGGCAGGGAAGGCGGCAGCGGGAGAGAAGGGCCCCCCGCGCCCAGGCACCGCAGGTCGGCGGG